>NC_092334.1:56927500-57229500 GCF_046630445.1 Rutidosis leptorrhynchoides | reverse complement strand
AAAAACTAGAATGGCGAGAAATAAGAAAGAAAAAGAGAACGTCGAAAAATGGCGTCAAAAAAATAAAAATAAGAAAGTAGCATGTCAATACTTAAAAAGGAACTAAAAACTGAAAATTAAAAGTTGCGTCCAAAAATATTAAAGCTTAAAAGAATTCTATATCCCAAATGGCAATAACTTAAAAAGGTACAAAAATATAAAAACGGCGTCGCAAAATTCTAAAGCACCTAGATCTTAATCTAAAGAAAAAGCACTTAAGGGATTTTACGGCAAATCCTAAAAATCTAGAAATAAAAATAACTATGGCAAAAACTATGACTTAAAACTAAATACGAGCGAAAAATACAAATATTACGCTAAAACAAATAAAAAGATACAAAATATAAAAATAAACTTAAAGTTGTAAAAAGTACAATTTTTATAAAAATATTATTTTTATATTATTTATTTTATAAAACTATTAATTTTATATATTTATTAAACTAATTAAACTTAAAATACAAATTAAATAAAAACTAAATTAACTAATTAATTAATCTAACCCTAATTAGGGTTTAAATTAAATAATAATAATAATTATTAACTCTAAACTGGCGGCTGAGGTTACCAGACCTGTCAACTCACCTCATGCGATTGCATGAGGTGTTAGTTGTTTTACCATGCGATCGCATGGCTTGCGAATTCGGGCCAGACTTTGGGTCGTTACAGTGATCGGGCCGAGTGGTTTTTATATATTTTTTTCCAGTTTTTTGTTTTATATTAATACAAAATATATATATATAAATTAAATAAAAACTTAATTTTTAAATAAAAATAAAAACTTTATAATTTTATATGTATTTAACAAACTATTAAAAATATATAAATATTTTGTTTTTTCTTTTTATATTTTCAAATATTTAAAACGTATTTTTACAAAAGCGTATTTTTATAAAGTAAACTAAAAATTAATAATTTTTTTATATAGCGTTGCGCTTCCGGCGTTTAAACAAGAATGCTCCCCGGTAGCGGCGCCAAAAATACTTGGTGTTATGCGAGGTGTATATGAAATAGCTTATATTTTACTATGAAAAACTATTAAATACGATACAATTTTACACAAGATATTTATTTATTTATAGAATGGATATACCTAAACCTTGCTACAACACTTATAGGCAGTGTACCTAATCGTACAGTAGTGTAGTTTTTAGTAAGCCCGGTTCGTTCCACAGGGAATCTTTTAAACAAACTTAACGCTATATTAGTTTTAACTTATAAAAATACAAATATATATATAAGTAATATTATTATTATAAAAAGAGGGTTTTTACCGTTTAATGACCGGTTTGTCAATTTTTAAACTTTAGTCGCAGTTAAAACCTAATGTAAAATATTGAAAATAAATATAACTTAATTTAAAGCGTAAAGTAAATAACGATAATGAAATTGCGATAATTAAAAAGTACGATAATTAAAAGGTGCGTTAATTAAAAGTGCAATTAAATACAATGACAATAAATAAAAGTGCTATAATTAGAAGTGCAATTAAATATGAAAATAAAGGAATTATGCTTATTTAAACTTCCGTAGTCATGATGTTTGACGTGTTGATTTTAGTTTATTCCCATGGGTTAATTGTCCTTTGTCCTGGATTATTTAATATGTCCGTCTGTTTTTTGTCCATAACAGTCCATCAGTCATAAATATAAAGTGCGAGTGTCCTCGTCAAATTATCATTATATCCGAAGTCAAATATTCCAACTAATTGGGGACTTAAACTGTAACAAGGTCTTAATACTTTGTTTAATAATTACACCAGGATATCGACTGCGTGTAACCCAAGGTTTTAATACTTTGTTAACAATTACGCCAAGTGTCCTTGTACATAATTTCACCCCTGTTTTAATAATTCCATAGACTATTAATCCATTCCCATGTCCGGTTAAATGAACGATTATTCGTACATATAAATATCCCGCCCATCGTGTCCGATCGAGTGTATATGGTTATTTATAGGTACGTCCAATTGTAAATCTTTATATTAAAATTAACAAACTATCATTTAGTTAAACAAATATAAAGCCCATTAATAGCCCATAGTCTAATTTCCACAAGTGTCGTTCTTTTGTCCAAACCCCAATTATGGTACAAAGCCCAATTACCCAATTTTAATTATTTTAGCCCAACATCACGATTACTTCGTCTTAAATAAGCATAATAATAACTTAGCTACGAGACATTAATGTAAAAAGGTTGAAAATAACTTACAATGATTAAAAATAGCGTAGCGTTACACGGACAGAATTTCGACTTACACCCTTACAACATTCGCTAACATACCCTTATTATTAGAATTTAAAATTAAAATTAAAATTAAAATATAATATATATATATATATATATATATATATATATATATATATATATATATATATATATATATATATATATTCTTACGTATGAGAGAAAGAAGAAAAAGATGATATATGATGATCAAAAACCGCGAATTTATAGGCATGTGGGCTGTCACCTACCTCCATGCAATCGCATGGCTTTTTGCCTTCCAGGCCATGCAATCGCATGGCCCCTTTTTTCAGCTCACAAGACTTTGGCTCCTAGCTTGCAGACGGTTTTTATATATAATATAATATATATATTAATTTAAGAATTAATTATATATTATATTATATTCATGTGCATAGATGACTCATAATTTTTAGTCCGTTGCGTTGAGCGTTGAGAGTTGACTCTGGTCCCGGTTCCAGATTTTCGAACGTCCTTGCGTATAATTTAATATCTTGTACTTTACGTTTCGCGTCTTGTACTCTTGTAATTTTGAGACGTTTCTTATCAGTAATTGGAACCACTTTGATTGTATTTTGTACTTTTGAGCTTTTTGGTCGTTTGCGTCTTCAATTTGTCGAATCTGTCTTTTATCTTCACCTTTTATTATTTAAACGAATATCACTTGTAAATAGAACAATTGCAACTAAAAGCTTGTCTTTCTTGAGGGATAATGCTATGAAATATATGTTCGTTTTTAGCATTATCATGATGCTACGGTATTGTTGATGTTGTTGGTAAAACAAGTCTAACTTATAAATCACGCATCATTCTTGTCAGGGTTTCTACTCTTCCTTCTATCATTTCGATTCACTCATCTGATTTATGGTTAGGGTTAGAATAGATAATCTCTAAGACTTTAGAGATTACATAATCGCCGCAGAGCGTTTCTCCAATGAAGTTATGAATCAACACTTCATCGTTTGTTGTTGTTGGTATTCCTTGGTATCTACTAGGTGTATGACATTGGTGCTCATGGGACAGATTGTAAAGTTGAGGTTTACGACACGGTTGTGGTTGGGGTGGTAATGGTACTGTTGGCGTTGATGATGGTAGTACTGGTTATGCTGTTGGTGCTGCTGCTGGTGTTTGTAATCTTTGTACCATATTCTCCAAAGCCACTACCCGAACGTGAAGCTCGTTGACTTCTTCTATTACACCGGGGTGATTGTCGGTTCGGACGAGCGGATAAATAAAATCTAGAATTTGATGTAGTATATAATCGTGACGATATACTCTGGAAATGAGAGAGAAAATGGTGTTTCGGACAGGTTCGCCGGTAAGTGCTTCAGGTTCTTCGCCAAGAGGGCAATGTGGTGGATGGAAAGGATTGCCTTCTTCTTGTCTCCAATGATTGAGGAGGCTACGAACCCATCCCCAATTCATCCAAAATAGATGATGGCTGATTGGTTGATCCATTCCAGTCACACTACTTTCGGAGCTTAAGTGGGATTCCATATCGGAATTCGAGGGACTTTAACTAATGACGAATTCCATTTCGTTCTATTGAATAAACGATTTTTCGATATGAAATGTTTTTCCGGCTATCGGGTGGTATTCTAATTACATAGATTATCTATATATATTGCGCAAAAGATTTCGTAGATTACGGAGGAATTTACGGGATATGTCAGGCAAGGTTTACAGTAACAGATACGCTAAGATATGAATTTTGTCTATACACTATTCATGCAATCAATGCAGTAAGACGTGTCTAGACTAAGAATGATAAGCATGCAATTTCTGACAAAAATGATAAGCAAAACTTTTGACAATGCAGACACGGTCGAAGTCCAGACTCACTAATGCATCCTAACGACTATCAGTTAGACACACTAATACAGACCTGGTTCGCTAAGACCACCGCTCTGATACCAACTGAAAGGACCCGTTCATATACATTATAAACGATTCTCAATAGTTAATTACATCGCGAGGTATTTGACCTCTATATGATACATTTTTCAGACATTGCATTCGTTTTTAAAAGATAAACTATCTTTACATCGAAAATTGACAGGCATGCATACCATTTCATAAGATTCAACTATAAATGACCTATTCTGTCATTTACTTAATAATAATCTCTATTGAACTCAACGACTTGAATGCAACGTCTTTTGAAATATGCCATGAATGACTCCAAGTAATATCTTTAAAATGAGCAAATACACAGCGGAAGAATTCTTTAACACCTGAGAATAAACATGCTTTAAAGTGTCAACAAAAAGTTTGGTGAGTTCATTAGTTTATCATAATCGATCATTTTCATCATTTTAATAGACCACAAGAATTTCATTTCCAGTTCTCATAAATATACGTCCCATGCATAGAGACAAAAATCATTCATATGGATTGAACGCCTGGTAACCGACATTAACAAGATGCATATAAGAATATCCCCTATCATTCCAGGAAATCCTTCGGACATGATAAAAACGAATTCGAAGTACTAAAGCATCCGTTATTTTGGATGGGGTTCGTTAGGCCCAATAGATCTATCTTTAGGATTCGCGTCAATTAGGCGTGCACTAATTCTCAAAATTAGTGATGTTCCCTAATTCTTAGGCTACCAAGCAAAAAGGGGCATATTCAGCTTCGATCATTCAACCATATAATGTAGTTTCGATTACTTGTGTCTATTTCGTAAAAAATTTAAAAAAATTGCGCATGTATTCTCAGCCCAAAAATATAAAGGGTAAAAAGGCAAATGAAACTCACCATACTGTATTTCGTTGTAAAAATACATATAACATCATTGAACAAGTGCAAGGTTGGCCTCGGATTCACGAACCTAAATTAATTATATATATTTATGTGTTGGTCAATATTTGTCTAACAAATTAGGTCATGTCATAGTGTACCACAATCCTAATGCTCGAGACTAATATGCAAAAGTCAACAAAAGTCAATTTGACTCAAAATAATTTCCAAAAATCTATACATGATTAATATATAGTTTAAATATCATCGTTTTATATTTTTAAATATTTTTAAAATATTTATTAAAGTAAATAATATAATTCATTTATTAATAAATAAAATTTTATATTAAAATTTATATAATAAAATATACTTTTATATATATTAAGTAATAAAATTTATAGGGTTCATTTAATATCATAAAGATAATATGATAGGTATTATTAAAGTAATTTATTACACGTAGTAAAATATGTTTGTATCACATATTTATTTGATAAAATAATATCTATAATGATAGTAAGAAAAAGTTGTATTATTTTGTAATAATAATAATTATTATAAAAATATCAATATTTATAATTACTAAGATGACATTATGATAAAACGATAATTCTAATTATGATAACTTTAATATTTACGATAATTTTTAATATTATCTTTAAAATAATAATTCTATTTAAAATAATAATAATTATTATATTTTATAGTAACAATGACATTTCTATTAAAATGATAATTTTTGTTAAAATGATAGTTTTAATACTAACTATACTTTTAATAATAATAGTAATGATAAAAATAATAAGAACGATAATTTTACTTAAATCAATATCTTATAATATTTTAATTTCATCATGATACTCTTACTCATTATTTCCTAATCATTTCGTTTAATAGCTTTTAATCGTCTTTTATATCGTGTTCATAATAATGATAATAATAGTAATCAAAATAATTAGGTGTTACTAATATTAGTTTTAATTACAATAATACTAATAATGATAATTACTATGACATTATTAACGATAATGATAATATAATAATAATAACAATAACCATTTTTAAATAATGATATATATATTAATAATGATAATAATAATAATGATAATAATAATAATAATAATAATAATAATAATAATAATAATAATAATAAGATAATAATAATAATACTAATTATAACTTTAATGATAATAACGATAGTAATAATAATAAAAATAACAATTTTTAATGATAAATCCTTTTATTGATAAAGATGATAATAATAATAATAATAATAATAATAATAATAATAATAATAATAATAATAATAATAATAATAATAATAATAATAATAATAATAATAATAATAATAATAATAATAATAAGATAAAACTAGAACGACGATAATAACGACGATAATAATAATCATTTTTAATAATTATACAAAAATTCGATGGACTATAACTTCAAATCCGTTTATCGAAATCATTCGATATCTAAATGAAAAGTTCTTAATTTTTCGCTAGCTTTCCAACGACATGCATATCTTATACCTTATCTCAGTCGCATATATAACTAATTTACGATTCAACATAACCTAACTAAAGGCAATATCAAAAGTACAAACATGCATAATCCTATATACTAGAGCACTAGTCAGGGATACACTATTAGTATGTAAAAGTTAAATTATGAGTACTCATGTATCAATATTGAGATTCAATATTGTAGGAAAGGTACGTAGACGCAACGGAGATGATAAAAACTATATTGACCTCACGAGCATACCCATGAACCATACCCAATTACCTCCATAGCTATAACCCATAATTTCCTTAATCCTATCCCACTCAAAAAACAATTTTGAAATCACTCGGACAGTACTCCGTCGTAATATTTTATGTATACTAATAATATCTTGAAATAATACGGAGTAAATATATATATATGTAAATCGATTGAGAGAGTTTAGAGAAAAATGTTTTCAAGTTTCAATGAAATAATGAAACCTACTGAATTCTATTTAAAATAGATTTTTGAATTATTAAAGTGAATTATTAAAGTATGAATTATTAAAGTGAATTATTAAAGTTAAAGTAAAGTAAAAATAAAGTAAAGGTAAAGTTTAAGTATAGTAAAAGTATAAAACTATGTACGTATAATACGCGTATAAATATATATAATATTAATTTAAATCGTTATATATATTTAATAAAATAAAATATAAATATCGTTATCTTTATCATACTACTTAAGTAATGAGTTGTCAAAAGTGGTTCTAGATATTTATAAAAGTTATATACGTTTTAATTATAAAGTTCTTTTTTCAACTGAAAACGTTTTTATACGTTTGAAACTGTTTTCCAAAACCAAATATATTTTTAAGAATCATTTTGTTTAAAGGTTAAAATAATGGAAATCGTTATATCATAAAACGTTTTAAAAAAATAGAATCATATATATTCATAATAGGTTTCAAGTTTTTAAATTACAGTCTGTTGGTGAAGCATGAGATAAAGTTCAAAGGTTAAATAAACGTATGAAATTATCTTAATGAAAAATGTCGAGTTACTTAACTTGTCGATATCCAACATATAAGTTATTTACACTCCACTTTCTTACTTATAAATCACTTTACCATTTTCCGAATGTTGTCAAAAAGAATAGATTTCTTAAATTACAGTGGACCTCATAACATAGACCCGTAATCATATCACAATGTATCTGATAAATCAATCATTTGATATTATCTTCTAATTCCATCGATAATCATATTGAAACAAATACGTTCATGTAAAGTATTATACGTTTAATACTTTATTAATATTCCCAAGTTATAATATATATCTACATATATATATACATATTTATTTATATATAACGGTTCTTGAATCGTCAGAATTTGGTCGAGGTTATAATGAATGTATGAACACAATTTAAAATTCATGAGATTTAACTTATCAAACTTTGCTTATCGTGTCGGAATAATATAAAGATAAAGTTTAAATTTGGTTGGAAATTTCCGGGTTGTCACAAAAGGGACATGTGCCACGGTATCATTCCCTCTAAAACATCTATAAATGCATAAACAAGATCTTTCATCTGGGGAACACTGGATGCATTAATGTTACTCTGCCCAAATCAATTGCAATAGCATTACTCTAGTCGTTAGCTTAACTCTGATCAGCACTCCGATCATCATCGGAGCCAATCCTCACTCTAAGATATTAACTTATTCGATTCCGATCGAATAAGGTTAATTCAATCGATTGTTTTATGCCCTTGAAATCCAGATTCCAAATCGGGGTTTGCACAATTATTGGAGTTAAAACATTCGACTTACTATTTTTCCCAAATCAAGCACTGAAATTCAAGATCTAATCCACATTTAACGATTTTGGTTTGATCAAATGGCGCCACCTAAAGGTACGAACAACACAGTGAAACCAAGCAGAGAAACGTCAAGCAAGAAAGGAACGAACGACGACGTTCAACCACCTGTAAACAAAGGAAGCTCACCACCGGTGGAGCCACCTCAACCTCAAAAACAATCAGTCGCTCACATTCACTCCGGTGATGCGTCGAGAGACGAGATGAATGTCTCCGACGACGACGAGGACATACACGAGGGGTCACCACTCGGTGGAGATAGGTTGAAGCTCGGCACTTTTGGTCATAAAACTGGTGGTTCAAGTGGCATCGGATCGTCTCACAACGACACCGACATGATCACCAAAATGATCTCAGCCGACGTCGAGAAACAAGTGATCAAAAAGCTAAAGTCCATGCTGAACGATAACAGTCTAGCAGAGAAGCAGCAATCTCAAACTCTAGACGTTCTGAAAACCAACCCAATGTTAAAGATCAGTGCGGGAAGCGAGGGTGTCACCAAAGCTACCGCAAACGCATGGCTGATCGAACTCCTCGTGCAGGCTGCGCCGCCGGCATACAAACACTCCCTCTCGCAACCCGCCGTCCAGGGGACTGCACTCGAAAATTTGTTCGCCCTAATCACCGGTAACAAAGCAAAGCGATCGGTTGAGATGTCAGCTACTAGCCAGAAGTTGTGCGAACGGATCGCTAGCTTCATACTCCCTGCTAACATCGTCATACCGGTCACTTTGGGGGTGTACAACGGCACTATTGACCCGGACGATTTCCTGCAAATCTTTGAGGGTTCCATGAAAACCCAACATTGGAGTGATGAGGTAGCATGTCATCTCTTTTCGACTGTACTACAGTCGGCTGCCAGGGAGTGGTTCGCAAAATTACCACCTAACGGAATCACATGCTTCGCAGACTTGCGGGAAAAGTTTCTCATAAAATATCAGAACCTCCGCCGACACACATATACACACCTGTATGCTCACGAAATCCCGATGTACCGGGGGGAGAAAATTGAAAGCTTCATCACGAGGTACATGCTGGTATGTCAAAAAATCCCAGGACTCCCGGAAACACAACAGATTTCTGGATTCATAACGTGCCTGGACAAAGATGCACACCCGTCGCTTGTCTCTGAACTCCGATGGAACATCCCGGGTACATTTGCAGATGCCGTGATGTTAGCAAGGCAGTATCAACACTCGGGGAGGGAGAGACAGGCTGGGTATCGTCGGGAAGAGAGGAAAAGAGAAGAGGAGAGGAGAAGTGACAGCAGGCACCGCCACGACAGCAGCAGATGCAGTGGAAGCCATAACAAAAACCACAATAGCTACGTGAAAAGCCCCATAGGCAAGACAAGAGCAGCCAAAAACCTTATGATAAGGGGTCTCTAATCGACAGCCTCTTCAAAACCTCAAGGGAGATACTGTTAACGGAACACGCGAAGGCAAAGTTTACCCCTCCGGCACCACTGGAAAAATGGGACGGTCAAAATTCAGACAAGTATTGTGAGTTCCATGAAGACAATGGCCATGACACCGATGAATGCAAGGCGCTGATACGTGAAATCATCACCAAAATCAAAGCAGGTGAACTCAATCACTTGTTGTCCGGACAAAAATTCAAAAAGGCTGATCCCAACAAAACGTTCAGTTGGCAGAAGGAAGACGGTAAGAAACGTGAGAAGGCGAAAGATAAAGTTGTCATCAATATGATCAACGTCGAGAAAGACGCGTTTGTCCCGCAAAGCTCCTGGAAAGATGTTACCATCACATTCCCGGGAATATCGCCACGATACTCTTGGGATAAACCGGTAGTCATTACTGGCCTGATAGATGGATTCCCGGTGAGCGAAATGTACACCGACACGGGAAGTGAAGTCGAAGTCTTGTAATGCTCATTGCCTTTCCCGGCTTCCAAAGTGTGCCGAAAGGAAGATGAGACAATCTAACGCCGTCATCTCTAGATTCTCTAGTTCTAATGAAGAACCCATAGGTAAACGAAAGGCAATGTTCACGGTGGGTATTCAACCCTACCTCCGTAGCGAAGTCATCGACTTTTATGTCGTCAAATCTGTGACTGCTACAAATGTGATACTGGGAAGACAGTTCTTCAGGAAGTTTGGTGCAATAGCCTCTACCGCTTACGGTATACTCAAACTCCCAACCCTGTGAGGTATGGTAACGGTTCAATCCACCCGACACCCATTCCCCGGGAACAAGTGCATTCGAGATAGGCAATATGCCGAATCATGGAATACACCACACTTTATGGAGGAAAAACGCGTTTCTGTTCTCGAAAGGCTAACCTTCTTCTCCCCGCCGGCACACCCCGGTAGCAAAAATTCAGTCATGGTTAATGAGGCAGAGAAGGCAGTTGCCTGCCGGCCTCCGGTCGGGATGGGAGAAATCAGTTAAGGGTGTGCGCGAAAAGGCTGAACCCGTTAATCCAACACTCAAGCTTTCAAGGACTGAAAGTTGTGAAAGCTCCAACAAAGACGGGATAGCGATTGAGGAAAATGAAAGTGGCTGAATGAAGCAACTGAGATTTAGATAGATACCATGATTGAAACTAATCACTTCAACTCATGGTTATCTTGATGTTCGTCTGTTTTTTTTAATAAAGAACTGATGCATGTTCTTCCTTTTTAGGAACTAATAAATGGTTTTTACCGTTTACAATAACTTTGTCATTACGTTATTTACAACGATGTTCAAATAATTATGACTGACTAGCGGCAGACGAATTCCGGCATCCACATAAGTCCCATGCACGTTATTTTGTACCCCCTTAAGAGGTGATTGTCTAGACCTCGTCGGTACAAGTTTATACTGATAAACGGCCAATGAGTAGATGGCATAAACACGCGTGACTGCACGGTGTACACGCCCAAACTAACACAAATGTAGTGATAGTACTCCAAACGAACATATATTTAGTCGCAATATCCTTTCAATATGTAAAGTTTTCAGTTGCAATTGTTCTATTTTCAAGTAATATTCGTTTAAATAAATAAGTGTGAAGACAAAAGACATAATTGACGATTTGAAGACGCAAATGACCAAAAAGCTAAAATATACAAGATACAATTCAAGTGGTTCAATTTATTGATGAGAAATGTCTAAAAATGACAAGAGTACAAGCCGCAAAACGCAAAGTACAAGATATTAAATCATACAAAAAGGCGTTCGGAAATCCGGAATCGAGACATAAACCGGGCGTAAACGTACGACTCAACGGAGCTAAAATTACAAGTCAACTATGCACAAGAATATAATATAATATATAAATAATTATATATATATTATATATTATAATATTTACAGCAGCCCACGTTTTGTCTAAGAAATGAGCTGGAATCAGAACCACCGCGATTGCGGAGCACCAAGGCACAAAAGTACCACAATCGCGGAGCTTCCTGGGACAGAATTGCCTATAAAAGCCAACGCATTCGGACGATCAAAGGCACCCCTTTTTCTTTCTTTCTATCTACGAAGTATATATATATATATATATATATATATATATATAGAATTTTAATTTTAATTTAAGTTTAATAATAATTGTGTTATTGTAAGAAATGTTTTACGAGTTTTAAAGTCGGAGTTCTGTCCGTGTAACGCTACACTATTAATAATCACTGTAAGCAATGTTCTTCCTTTTTAAAAAAAAACCTGAATATGCGAACACGTTTGAGCCTGCACCCATTTCTGAACCTGCATATCTCCGCGATCTCGGAGCAAAATAGGCAAAAATCCATCGCTCGCGGAGTCTGGTCTGACAAGTCTGATCCTTCAATCATTTATTACGATGTAGGGTTTTATTTATAATTATTATTATATTATTTAATTTTTATGGTTTTATTATTTAATATAATTAATATCTAGTTTTATTATTAATTTGTAATATCAAGTTTTATTTATTTGTATTATTATTATTATTATTAATTATATAGATTACTATTTTTATATACTAATAATATAAAAATAATATTTTTATATAAAATTTTAGTTTTATCATTTTTATTTTATATCTTTTATTATTTATATCATTTTAATTGTTTGGTTCGTAATTATAATTTTAGTTTCTTTTTGCCTTAGTTTAATTTTTAGATTTTAAGCTTTGCCGTAAAATTCCTTAAGTATTTTTTCTTTAGATTAAGATTTAGGCGCTTTAGAATTTTGCAACGCCATTTATATATTTTAGTGCCTAAATTAAGTTTATTTACGTTTTCGAAATAGAATTCCTTTTAAGCCTTAATACCTTTAGGCGCTACTTTTTTGTTTTAAGTTTTTAGACGCTAAGATTTTAGAAGTAAAATTTTAGTTTCTAAGTTATAGATTGTTTTTCGACTTTTATTTTTTTTTGACGTTTTTCGACGCGCTTTTTCTTTTTCATTTCTATGCTCTAGTTTTTAGGACATAGATTTTTATTTCAAAATTTTGACGAAAAATTATTGTAAGCAATTAAATTGATAGACATCCAAATTTTCTGGTTCGTAGTAATAGTTGGATTTGTTAGTGGCGAGTTGTGGGCTTCCGATTTAAAGGGTCCTGGCTACCTGCTGCATCTATTGGCTATTCGAAACGTGGGCAAAATCAAAAAAGTATATTAATTTGATAACTTATATAATTTTTATATTTATAACTAATAGGATATTCAGTGAATGCACTGAGCAAAACGTTCATCACATTTATACGTTCACCACCTGTAACTCGATCAAGATATCTAGCAAATATTGTCGCCGTTTATTTTTCTTTAGAATCATCACCTAGTCAAACAAATACTCCAACTCAAATTTTCGATAATCCATTTTTTGAACCCGACTTCATAATTGAGAACCCGGAGGATATTCAAGGACAATTCCAAGATCCTGAACCATTAATCATTCCTCCTGAACCACAAACCGTTAAATCAGAATCCTCTAGTGATTCGGATTCAATAAATTTAAATATGGAAGAAACGGAACCTCAAAGTATGGAAGACCGAATGAGAGCCATACGCACGGGCCAAGGTCACGCCATTATTCAGCCAGATGTTAATGCGCCAGATTTTGAAATCAAAGGACAAATCCTACACATGGTCACCAATCAGTGCCAATTTAGTGGTACAACAAGAGAATATCCAAACGAACATCTTCGAACTTTTAATAGGATTTGTAATCTATTTAAAATTCAAGAAGTTGAGGATGAAACTATTTATCTTATGTTGTTCCCCTGGACTTTAAAGGGAGAAGCCAAAGATTGGTTAGAATCGTTACCCGAAGGAGCGATTGACACATGGGATGTTTTAGTTGAGAAATTTCTTAAAAGATTCTTTCCGGCATCTAAAGCCGTGAGACTTCAAGGAGAAATTTCTACGTTCGTTTAAAAGCCAAATGAAACGTTATATGAGGCGTGGACAAGATTCGGAAGGATGTTGAGAGGATGTCCTCAACACGGTCTAGATACTTTTCAAATAGTGCAAATCTTTTATAAAGGCGTCGACATCACCACACGGAAAGACATCGACACAGCAGCTGGTGGTTCCATTATGAAAAAAACCGTAACTGAAGCTCACAAGATTATTGATAATAGAGCCTCCCACTCGCATGAGTGGCATTAGGAAAAAGATATTTTTTATTCATCTAAAGCGGCTAGAGCCGATTCTAGCCATGACTTTGATTCCGTTTCCGCAAAAATAGATGCTTTCGAGAGAGGAATGGAAAAGATGACTAAAGATATTCACGCAATACGAATCAGTTGTGAGCAATGTGTAGTGACCCGAACTTTTCCATGTTTATATATATTAATTGAGATTGATATTTACATGATTAAATGTTTCCAACATGTTAAGCAATCAAACTTGTTAAGACTTGATTAATTGAAATATGTTTCATATAGACAATTGACCACCCAAGTTGACCGGCGATTCACGAACGTTAAAACTTGTAAAAACTATATGATGACATATATATGGATATATATATAGTTAACATGATACTATGATAAGTAAACATATCATTAAGTATATTAACAATGAACTACATATGTAAAAACAAGACTACTAACTTAATGATTTTTAAACGAGACATATATGTAACGATTATCGTTGTAAAGACATTTAATGTATATATATCATATTAAGAGATATTCATACATGATAATATCATGATAATATAATAATTTAAAATCTCATTTGATATTATAAACATTGGTTTAACAACATTTAACAAGATCGTTAACCTAAAGGTTTCAAAACAACACTTACATGTAACGACTAACGATGACTTAACGACTCAGTTAAAATGTATATACATGTAGTTTTTTAATATGTATTTATACACTTTTGAAAGACTTCAATACACTTATCAAAATACTTCTACTTAACAAAAATGCTTACAATTACATCCTCGTTCAGTTTCATCAACAATTCTACTCGTATGCACCCGTATTCGTACTCGTACAATACACAGCTTTTAGATGTATGTACTATTGGTATATACACTCCAATGATCAGCTCTTAGCAGCCCATGTGAGTCACCTAACACATGTGGGAACCATCATTTGGCAACTAGCATGAAATATCTCATAAAATTACAAAAATATGAGTAATCATTCATGACTTATTTACATGAAAACAAAATTACATATCCTTTATATCTAATCCATACACCAACGACCAAAAACACCTACAAACACTTTCATTCTTCAATTTTCTTCATCTAATTGATCTCTCTCAAGTTCTATCTTCAAGTTCTAAGTGTTCTTCATAAATTCCAAAAGTTCTAGTTTCATAAAATCAAGAATACTTTCAAGTTTGCTAGCTCACTTCCAATCTTGTAAGGTGATCATCCAACCTCAAGAAATCTTTGTTTCTTACAGTAGGTTATCATTCTAATACAAGGTAATAATCATATTCAAACTTTGGTTCAATTTCTATAACTATAACAATCTTATTTCAAGTGATGATCTTACTTGAACTTGTTTTCGTGTCATGATTCTGCTTCAAGAACTTCGAGCCATCCAAGGATCCATTGAAGCTAGATCCATTTTTCTCTTTTCCAGTAGGTTTATCCAAGGAACTTAAGGTAGTAATGATGTTCATAACATCATTCGATTCATACATATAAAGCTATCTTATTCGAAGGTTTAAACTTGTAATCACTAGAACATAGTTTAGTTAATTCTAAACTTGTTCGCAAACAAAAGTTAATCCTTCTAAATTGACTTTTAAAATCAACTAAACACATGTTCTATATCTATATGATATGCTAACTTAATGATTTAAAACCTGGAAACACGAAAAACACCGTAAAACCGGATTTACGCCGTCGTAGTAACACCGCGGGCTGTTTTGGGTTAGTTAATTAAAAACTATGATAAACTTTGATTTTAAAGTTGTTATTCTGAGAAAATGATTTTTATTATGAACATGAAACTATATCCAAAAATTATGATTAAACTCAAAGTGGAAGTATGTTTTCTAAAATGGTCATCTAGACGTCGTTCTTTCGACTGAAATGACTACCTTTACAAAAACGACTTGTAACTTATTTTTCTGACTAGAAACCTATACTTTTTTTGTTTAGATTCATAAAATAGAGTTCAATATGAAACCATAGCAATTTGATTCACTCAAAACGGATTTAAAATGAAGAAGTTATGGGTAAAACAAGATTGGATAATTTTTCTCATTTTAGCTACGTGAAAATTGGTAACAAATCTATTCCAACCATAACTTAATCAACTTGTATTATATATTATGTAATCTTGAGATACCATAGACACGTATACAATGTTTCGACCTATCATGTCGACACATCTATATATATTTCGGAACAACCATAGACACTCTATATGTGAATGTTGGAGTTAGCTATACAGGGTTGAGGTTGATTCCAAAATATATATAGTTTGAGTTGTGATCAATACTGAGATACGTATACACTGGGTCGTGGATTGATTCAAGATAATATTTATCAATTTATTTCTGTACATCTAACTGTGGACAACTAGTTGTAGGTTACTAACGAGGACAGCTGACTTAATAAACTTAAAACATCAAAATATATTAAAAGTGTTGTAAATATATTTTGAACATACTTTGATATATATGTATATATTGTTATAGGTTCGTGAATCAACCAGTGGCCAAGTCTTACTTCCCGACGAAGTAAAAATCTGTGAAAGTGAGTTATAGTCCCACTTTTAAAATCTAATATTTTTGGGATGAGAATACATGCAGGTTTTATAAATGATTTACAAAATAGACACAAGTACGTGAAACTACATTCTATGGTTGAATTATCGAAATCGAATATGCCCCTTTTTATTAAGTCTGGTAATCTAAGAATTAGGGAACAGACACCCTAATTGACGCGAATCCTAAAGATAGATCTATTGGGCCTAACAAACCCCATCCAAAGTACCGGATGCTTTAGTACTTCGAAATTTATATCATATCCGAAGGGTGTCCCGGAATGATGGGGATATTCTTATATATGCATCTTGTCATTGTCGGTTACCAGGTGTTCACCATATGAATGATTTTTATCTCTATGTATGGGATGTGTATTGAAATATGAAATCTTGTGGTCTATTATTATGATTTGATATATATAGGTTAAACCTATAACTCACCAACATTTTTGTTGACGTTTTAAGCATGTTTATTCTCAGGTGATTATTAATAGCTTCCGCTGTCGCATACTTAAATAAGGACGAGAATTGGAGTCCATGCTTGTATGATATTGTGTAAAAACTGCATTCAAGAAACTTATTTTGTTGTAACATATTTGTATTGTAAACCGTTATGTAATGGTCGTGTGTAAACAGGATATTTTAGATTATCATTATTTGATAATCTACGTAAAGCTTTTTAAACCTTTATTGATGAAATAAAGGTTATGGTTTGTTTTAAAATGAATGCAGTCTTTGAAAAACGTCTCATATAGAGGTCAAAACCTCGCAACGAAATAAATTAATATGGAACGTTTTTAATCAATAAGAACGGGACATTTCAGTTGGTATCCGAGCGTTGGTCTTAGAGAACCAGAAAATTTGCATTAGTGTGTCTTATCGAGTTTGTTAGGTGAAAGGACCCGTCCTAATCCACCTGGACGAAGTCATCAACATTTGGTCCCATTGCGATGATCGGCTCCAAGTAATGTCCTTATATTGAGCAAATGCACAGCGGAAGACTTAATTCGTACCTGAGAATAAACATGCTTTAAAGTGTCAACCAAAAGGTTGGTGAGTTCATAGGTTTATCATAACAATCATTTCAATATGTTAATAGACCACAAGATTTCATAATCATAAACATAATACACTCGCAAGTGTATGTAAAGCATTCTAAGTGGTTGAGCACTTGGTAACCATACTTAACATTTAATCAATGTCGCATATTCCCTTTATTATGAAATCTCACTACACCGTACCAAGTGTAGTCACCAAAACGAAGTACTGTGCAACCGTTGAATACTGGTCATCCAGTCCGGTTGGGGTTGTCAGGCCCGATAGATCTATCAACAGGATTCGCGTTTACAATACCCATGTAAATAGTAGTTACCAAGCTACAGGGAAATATGCCAGTGGTACAACTCAACGTAGAATATATTTTTAAGTACTTGTGTCTATTTTGTAAACATTTATAAAAGCAGCGCATGTATTCTCAGCCCAAAAATATATATTGCAAATGCAATTAAAAAGGGAGCAAATGAAACTCACTTTTGCCTTGAAGGTATTTAATTCGACTTGGTCTCCGATAGATATCACGAACCTAACCATATATATAATATATCAACATATTTTCTTTTTAAGTAATCGTTACATATATATATATATACTTTTAATATTTTCTTAGTCCGTAGTTAGCAGTCCGATATTAGTGGTCCACAATTAGTTGCTTAAATAAAATAAATAAAGACCCCATCGTATTCGTATTGATCAGAATTAATCTCGACCCATGGTACCATGTTGTCAAATGACGTGTTGCGTACATAAAGTACCGTGTTGTCAAATGACGTGTTGCGTACAATCACGAGGTCTTATGATTAATCTTCTCGTGTTGTTTACGGGTGGTCCTGAAATATATAAAATCAAATCATAAGTAATTATATATAAAATATCATATTAATTAGAAACGATATGATTAATTTACTTTTTCTCCAAATATTTTCGTAGCTAAACTAGCTTCGGATACCCAATCTTGTTTTAGTCGTAGTTTCTTCATTACAACTCCGTTTTTGTTGGTTCAACTTGCCACTTCCTTGGATCGAGTCAAATTTTAAGAATATGAGCTGAAAATACCTTAGTTTGTATTCGAAATCATAGGTTATAGGTCAAACTTTGGTGAAACTTATGAAAGTGATCATTTTCCATCATAAAAACAACATTTAATGATCATTTTTCTAAAAATACTTACACTTTGAGTTAAACCATGAAATTTTTATGTGTTAACATATTCATAAGAATTATCATTTTTCCAGAACATGAACTTCCAATTCAAAGTTCAAGATGGTTTTTAATTATCCAACCCAAAACAGCCCCCGGTTGCACTCCGACGACGTAGATTCAGTTTTTAAGATATTCTTTGTAAAACCAAGTTATATCTTATTAGGTTAGCATATCATTATGATATATTACAGGTATTGAAGTGTTTTAAAAGTCAAGTTAGAAGGATCTATTTAGTTTGCGAACAAGTTTGAAATCATTCAAACTATGTTCTTGTTGTTATAATTTTATACCACAAAATAAAATAGCTATATGAATATGAATTGAATAAGATTATGAACAAGGTTACTACCTCAAGTTACTTGGACAAAGTTACTGCAAAAGATAAGAAATAATCTTGGAATCAAAGAGTGGTGGAGTTAGATCAAAAGGTTGGAAGTAAACTTCTTCAAATAGGTGGTTATTTTGATATGTTCTTGAAAGAGTTTTCTTATAGTGTTTAAGGCTTGTAATTGAAGCTAAATGATGGGGAAAATGCTTGGAGATGATCAAGTATGAAGTTAGGAGTATTTTGAGAGATAAATGAGGGTGTAGGTATGAGAAAATGGAGTGAAGAAATGGTGTTCATTTATAAAAACGTTTTTAGTTTATAAAGAAAGAAAAGGATTCCTAATTTTGTTTTCTTACTAATAATTCATACTACTTGACAAATCCTAGTTACCTCATATCTAGGGCAGTAATAATGTTGATTAGGATGTTGATTTGATGTGTATATACCAATAGTAAATACGTATAGAAGCTGGATATGATACGGGTACATATACCCTAGATATACGTATAGAAATCTTGAGGAAACGGAACGAGAATTCAAATATAGCTATCTTTTGTGAATATACGTATATTGTTTTATGTATTTAAGTCCTTAAAAAGTGATTAAATACATTATATATACGATACATGTATAAGCACTATATATTATAAGTATATATATCAAAGAATGTTACGTATAGTTATCGTTTTGAAAACTTACGTTAGTAGTTTCAAAATATACTTATAACTCGTTGTCATTAGTACACAATGAGATGTTAAACCATCCATAGATCATATTAAATATATATAAATACATATATATACACAAACATATAATTATCGTATGTTATATAGTTCGTGATATCATCGGTCATATTGGATGGTCAAACGTTGTGTAAAACTCTTTTCAAAAACACAAGTCTCAATAATTTGGATTGCTTATCATGTTGGTATGGTTTAATTTATGTAAATATTAATCTCATAAGTATAATTTGGTCGGAAAATTCTGGGTCATTACAGTACCTACCCGTTAAAGAAATTTCGTCCCCGAAATTTGATAGAGGTTGTTATGGATAACAATAAGAAGGTTTTCATGACAAATATAAAGTGATAATGGAGTTTTATCATCATTGAGTAATGTAGATAAAACGATTCGATTATGCGAAGAATATAAATGAGACTATCATAAAAGAGTGAGATGAGTAAAATATATTCGTCTTAACCGATGACGTAGTTATGATTGATTTTCGGCATTTAAGGGATTTAAAGAGAATCTTACGTAATAAGATTTGGTTCTTTGGTAATTAAGGAAATCAGGATCTTCTTTGATTATATGCAATAATCTGTTTCGATTACTCTATCGGATATTTCACTATAAATTCACCCCTTCGTTTCCTTATTTTCCACGACTCACACCTTCTATTCTTTCTTCCTTGATTCTTACTTTAAAGCATTCATCAATATGCTCCATCCAGTCCCGATTCTTGATATACTCCTAACTTTTATATCTGTCATTCTTCTTTTTCATCTACCACCAGAAGAATCTATTTACTTCTACTATACTCTTGTGTTTATAGTGTTTCTAATTCTCCCGTGTCTCTATATTGCTATCTACATCGATATACACGGTTTGTAATTTCAGGGTTATTATCGAAGTTTATATTCTTCATTATTTTTCGGAGCTTCATGCTTTCGTTTTCTCTTCTCGACTTCGAGTCAAGCAAGTAATGGTCCGGAATTCGTAGATATGAAATTCAGAATGAACATAGCTAATGCTCTAAGAAGAAAATGGTAATAGAACGATTTTGATTTGTTAAATTACCAGAATACCCTGGAGAAGACCGAGTCATCCAGAAAAATATTCTCTTGATATGTTTAGAGATTAGATAGAATGTAAGAGTCGTGTAAATGGCACATGATGACGGTACTATGAATCATCATGCTTCATTAGAAACTTAGCATGACTTACTGTAATATAATGACGTTGATCAAGTGTCATTAAATTATACTAATCCATGCTTCAGTTCCCAACACTACTTCAAAACATTCATATTTTAAACTCGAAGGTTTCAGAATTTAGAAACTAACACAGTTTCTTTTATGTTGCAGATATTACGAAGAGATAAATGATCTCAGATAAGAATAGTTGTGAAAATATCGCCAGAAATATGGAGGATATTTATAATAGAACATACGAGAATATCTTAGAATTTCTAATATCAATGGATGATGAAGAAGATTTGTCTGTGAAGGTTTAGAATGAGAAATAAGATGTTTGCTAACGATTTCAGCAGGCACAGAATCATTTGGATTCTTTGAAGGTAAACTTATTCTTTGTGATTTGTCCACGGCTTTCCTTCATAGTTTCGCATAATCCGCTTTTCGGTACTAAATTTTCTATCGAGCGTTCCTAACACTCCTTTCTTTATCATCAAACTTTTGGCCATTAAGATCATCTACAACATGCTGCTTTGTCAGCATTTTCAAAGTTAACTGATCTGGGTCATCAGTTATCAAACCGAGGTAGTTTCAGGAGAATTGTGTTTTTAGAATGATTAATCGCTGATGGTAATATTGTGGAATTTAAAAGGTTCCCCAGTAACAATAAAGAGTACGCATATATATCACGGTTATAATAAAGTTGTTTCGGATGAAAAGTCGGAGTTGACTTGCTGGAGCTGTGACAAAATTAGCTACTTTGGAAAGGGATTGCAAAACGATCTTCGGTAATAACAATGTCAAAGGAACTAGAATAGATACGTGTCAAACGTTTACTTAGTTTTCGAGGGTTTTTGAGGTGCATAACTATATGTATCAATCTTTTCTTCCGTAGATGAAGTGCGGTTGGTTTATCCTCTCGATTGAGGTGTTTTTAAGAATCATGATAGATTTGAACGCTGATTGTAATCGTCAAGATACAATGAGGTTTAAGATGAAATCAAGTGGCAATCTTGAAGAAATGTTTAGTTTCATATGTTATAATCAATATTTTAATTCATTTTAATTGTCCAATGTCATTAGTCCACAGTCGATAGTCCACAGTAACAGTCCAATAATTCATATATAGTTTAATATATAATATACGAATTAATTAATACGTGTCGTAACCCGTATACATCTCAGACTCGATCACAACTCAAACTATATATATTATTGTAGAATCAACCTCAACCCTGTATAGAGAACTCGATCATTACTGCATATAGAGTGTCTATGGTGATTCCAAATAATATATATAGATGCGTCGATATGATATGTCAAAACATTGTATACGTGTCCCGATATTTAAAGTGCGTAAAATAATTACAGAAATTAAATAACGATAAATAAAAGTGCGATAATTAAATTACGATAAATAAACTGCGATAAATAAAATGTAATCAGTTAGCTAGGAACAGTTAGCTGGAACAGTTAGCGTGGATTCTTAACAAAATTTTTCATAGTTAATTTGTTTGTTTCTAACAGATTTTATTTTGTCATATGTTTTCTTCATATGCCACTTGTTGGATTCTGGGAAGTCAAAATCCAAATATGAAATTGAATGAAAATGGTTATTCTGCGGTGAACAGATACGTATATCGGTGGTTGTAAGTAGGATAGTAAATGACTATTGAATTAGCTTTGACGAATGTACAATGTAAATAATTAAGATGAAATCTAATTATTCCTCGGGTATTACCTACCCGTTAAAAAAAAATTTTCACCATTAATATTTTGTACAAAAGAACTTTTAATTACAATCTTTATGAAAACATATATACATATATATTTTCTTCAGATGAAATCATGAATTTAATGAGTTAATATGATATTAATCTCATTTGCTTTTCGGTTTGAGCTAGAATAAGAAATCTCTAAAACTTTTTGAAACCACATATTCTTCGCAGAATATCAATGAAGTTATGGATCAATACTTCATCGTTCATTATTGTTGGTACTCCTTGGTATCTATGGTGCGTATGATGTTGATGTTTGTGGGACAGATTATGATGTCGAGACGTGTGATGCGGATGTTGTTTGTTAGTGGTGATGATGGTATTGTTGATGTTATTGATGGTGGTGCTAATTATACTGCTGGTGCTGCTGCTGGTGTTTGCAACCTTCGCACCATGTTCTCCAAAGTCGTCACGCGAGCGCGAAGTTCGTTAACTTCTGCTAGTACACCGGGATGATTGGCGGTTGGAGCGAGCGAATGAACAAGATTTGTAATATGGGATAGTATATAATCGTGACGAGATACTCTAGAAATGAGAGAGAAAATGGTGTTTCGAATAGGTTCGCCGGTAAGTGCTTCAGGTTCATCGCCAAGAGGGCAATTTGGTGGATGGAATGGATCACCTTCTTCTTGTCTCCAGTGATTTAGTATATTACGAACCCATCCCCAATTCATCCAGAATAGATGATGGGAAATTGGTTGATCCATTCCGGTGACGCTGCTTTCAGAGCCCGAATGGAAGTCCATATCGGCATAACTGGTAGAATCTGAAGAATTCGAACTAGATGCGGAATCCATCTTGTATAATGGGGAAAATGAATTTTTGGTATGGAATAGATTATAGGAGTTAGATTTGGTACTCTTCAATACATAATTTACATATGTATATATAATACCAAAATCCCATAAATTACGGAGAATCTTTGAAAAAATATCAGTCAAAGTTCGCAATAACAGATATGCTAAGATAAGAATTCGTCTATACACTATCAATGCAGTAAATGCAGTAAAATGTGTCTATACTTATGAATGATAAGCAGGTAATTTCCTAAGGATGATAAGCAGATGATTTCTGACTAGAAATGATAAGCAAAACTTTTGACATGTAGACACGGTCGAAGTCCAGACTCATTAATGCATCCTAACAACTACTAGTTAGACACACTAATGCAAGACCTGGTTCGCTACGACCACCACTCTGATACCAACTGAAAGGACCCGTCCTAATCCACCTGGACGAAGTCATCAACATTTGGTCCCATTGCGATGATCGGCTCCAAGTAATGTCCTTATATTGAGCAAATGCACAGCGGAAGACTTAATTCGTACCTGAGAATAAACATGCTTTAAAGTGTCAACCAAAAGGTTGGTGAGTTCATAGGTTTATCATAACAATCATTTCAATATGTTAATAGACCACAAGATTTCATAATCATAAACATAATACACTCGCAAGTGTATGTAAAGCATTCTAAGTGGTTGAGCACTTGGTAACCATACTTAACATTTAATCAATGTCGCATATTCCCTTTATTATGAAATCTCACTACACCGTACCAAGTGTAGTCACCAAAACGAAGTACTGTGCAATCGTTGAATACTGGTCGTCCAGTCCGGTTGGGGTTGTCAGTCCCGATAGATCTATCAACAGGATTCGCGTTTACAATACCCATGTAAATAGTAGTTACCAAGCTACAGGGAAATATGCCAGTGGTACAACTCAACGTAGAATATATTTTTAAGTACTTGTGTCTATTTTGTAAACATTTATAAAAGCAGCGCATGTATTCTCAGCCCAAAAATATATATTGCAAATGCAATTAAAAAGGGAGCAAATGAAACTCACTTTTGCCTTGAAGGTATTTAATTCGACTTGGTCTCCGATAGATATCACGAACCTAACCATATATATAATATATCAACATATTTTCTTTTTAAGTAATCGTTACATATATATATATATATACTTTTAATATTTTCTTAGTCCGTAGTTAGCAGTCCGATATTAGTGGTCCACAATTAGTTGCTTAAATAAAATAAATAAAGACCCCATCGTATTCGTATTGATCAGAATTAATCTCGACCCATGGTACCATGTTGTCAAATGACGTGTTGCGTACATAAAGTACCGTGTTGTCAAATGACGTGTTGCGTACAATCACGAGGTCTTATGATTAATCTTCTCGTGTTGTTTACGGGTGGTCCTGAAATATATAAAATCAAATCATAAGTAATTATATATAAAATATCATATTAATTAGAAACGATATGATTAATTTACTTTTTCTCCAAATATTTTCGTAGCTAAACTAGCTTCGGATACCCAATCTTGTTTTAGTCGTAGTTTCTTCATTACAACTCCGTTTTTGTTGGTTCAACTTGCCACTTCCTTGGATCGAGTCAAATTTTAAGAATATGAGCTGAAAATACCTTAGTTTGTATTCGAAATCATAGGTTATAGGTCAAACTTTGGTGAAACTTATGAAAGTGATCATTTTCCATCATAAAAACAACATTTAATGATCATTTTTCTAAAAATACTTACACTTTGAGTTAAACCATGAAATTTTTATGTGTTAACATATTCATAAGAATTATCATTTTTCCAGAACATGAACTTCCAATTCAAAGTTCAAGATGGTTTTTAATTATCCAACCCAAAACAGCCCCCGGTTGCACTCCGACGACGTAGATTCAGTTTTTAAGATATTCTTTGTAAAACCAAGTTATATCTTATTAGGTTAGCATATCATTATGATATATTACAGGTATTGAAGTGTTTTAAAAGTCAAGTTAGAAGGATCTATTTAGTTTGCGAACAAGTTTGAAATCATTCAAACTATGTTCTTGTTGTTATAATTTTATACCACAAAATAAGATAGCTATATGAATATGAATTGAATAAGATTATGAACAAGGTTACTACCTCAAGTTACTTGGACAAAGTTACTGCAAAAGATAAGAAATAATCTTGGAATCAAAGAGTGGTGGAGTTAGATCAAAAGGTTGGAAGTAAACTTCTTCAAATAGGTGGTTATTTTGATATGTTCTTGAAAGAGTTTTCTTATAGTGTTTAAGGCTTGTAATTGAAGCTAAATGATGGGGAAAATGCTTGGAGATGATCAAGTATGAAGTTAGGAGTATTTTGAGAGATAAATGAGGGTGTAGGTATGAGAAAATGGAGTGAAGAAATGGTGTTCATTTATAAAAACGTTTTTAGTTTATAAAGAAAGAAAAGGATTCCTAATTTTGTTTTCTTACTAATAATTCATACTACTTGACAAATCCTAGTTACCTCATATCTAGGGCAGTAATAATGTTGATTAGGATGTTGATTTGATGTGTATATACCAATAGTAAATACGTATAGAAGCTGGATATGATACGGGTACATATACCCTAGATATATGTATAGAAATCTTGAGGAAACGGAACGAGAATTCAAATATAGCTATCTTTTGTGAATATAAGTATATTGTTTTATGTATTTAAGTCCTTAAAAAGTGATTAAATACATTATATATACGATACATGTATAAGCACTATATATTATAAGTATATATATCAAAGAATGTTACGTATAGTTATCGTTTTGAAAACTTAAGTTAGTAGTTTCAAAATATACTTATAACTCGTTGTCATTAGTACACAATGAGATGTTAAACCATCCATAGATCATATTAAATATATATAAATACATATATATACACAAACATATAATTATCGTATGTTATATAGTTCGTGATATCATCGGTCATATTGGACGGTCAAACGTTGTGTAAAACTCTTTTCAAAAACACAAGTCTCAATAATTTGGATTGCTTATCATGTTGGTATGGTTTAATTTATGTAAATATTAATCTCATAAGTATAATTTGGTCGGAAAATTCCGGGTCATTACATTAGGATGCATTAGTGAGTCTGGACTTCGACCGTTTTTCTTTAAAAATGATTGCTTAACATTTTTGTTGGAAAC
The DNA here is from genome assembly GCF_046630445.1 of Rutidosis leptorrhynchoides. NCBI lineage: Eukaryota > Viridiplantae > Streptophyta > Magnoliopsida > Asterales > Asteraceae > Rutidosis > Rutidosis leptorrhynchoides. The sequence continues at coordinate 57,202,670 of NC_092334.1, read as the reverse complement.
TATATATTTTTAACATATGAATATTATGTGATATATTAATCTCTTATCGTGTTTGATATTATGTGATAGATGTCTACCTCTAGAACAAGTCCCATTGACTCACCTAATAATAATGAAGAGTTAAATGTAAATTGGAATGATTCGTGGACTGATTCACAAGTTCCCGAAGAGGAACCGGAAGAAGAGTCGGAACCGGAAGAAGAATCGGAACCGGAAGAAGAATCGGAACCGGAAGAAGAAATAGAATCGGTGGGGGAAATAATAAAACGGTTAAGTAAAAGAGAATCCTCAACCAACCGACCAAGGTTAATCATGGTCAATGGTGTTTCCGCCAAGGAAGCAAAATATTGGGAGGATTACCAATTCTCCGATGAATCGGATTCCGACGAGAATTCCGATGATGTTATAGAAATTACCCCAACTGAATTTAAAAAGGCAAAAGAAAATAATAAGGGAAAGGGCATAAAAATAGAGAAATCTAATTCCAACCCCGATGAACTTTATATGTATCGTCAACCCCCGAAGTCCTTAAGTTGTAACAATGACCCGGGAACCTCTAAACCACCAGGTTTTTCTAAACCAATGTGGATAACGACGGCTCGTATTAGGGGAACATCATATATCCCTAGAAACTTGGCAAAACGAACCAAAACCGAAGAAGAAGAAACAAGCGAGTCGGAATAAGATAGTTGTATTCGTGTGGTGTAATATATGTAATATAGTGTGCTTATGCTTTATGATATATGTAAAAATTGCTTGTATTAATAAGTATTTTTTTATGAATCTAACTCTTGTCTATTTTACAGTTTAAAAACACAAAATGGATAGACAACCCAATATCTTAAGAGACCTACCCGGAGACATGATTGATGAAATCTTGTCTAGAGTCGGCCAGAATTCCTCGGCACAACTATTTAAGGCGAGATCAGTTTGTAAGACATTCGAAGAACGTTCCAAGAATGTCTTGGTTTATAAGAGACTTTCGTTTGAAAGATGGGGGATATCACATTGGGAAACCCATAAGTTACGATGTGTTTACTTTGACGCATATATTGCGGGGAACCCAAATGCTATTTTACGCAACGGGTTAAGAAATTATTTTGACTCAATATATCCGAATATTGGACTTCGTGATTTAGAAAAAGCGGCTAACATGCAACATAAAGAAGCATGTTATGCTTACGGATTAGTAATGTTCGCTTCTCACCAAAGTGAGAACAAGAACATCGGGCTACAACTATTAAACAAAACGTTTCCACAAGTGACGGAGTCGGTAATTGGGGTAAGAAATGAGGTTTTTAGATTATTACGGGACTGTTGGACAATACGTAACCCTCGTCCCTTTGACGACGTTACAACACGCTGTCTTATCAACGGCCATAACGGTTATGTTGCACAAGACCAAGGATGGGAAGTAGTCCTAGTAAAACCAGAATGCATGACTTGTTTCTGGACGTATGAATTACGTGTCTTTATTGCCTTTGCTGAACGACTTGTGTACTAGCTAGAATTATCTTCACAACTATCTTGTATCAAAGTTATTGTGTGCTATATTTCATGCTTTATGTAAAATAAGCGGTATTGTAAGTTTGTAAAATATTGTATAAAAGTTTGAACGCGAAATATTATTATAATCAGTTTTTCATATAGAATTGTAGTAGTTGAATTGTATATTAGCTACTAAGTATGAACTTAACGGGTAGGTACTACCCGAATTTAAACTTATAAAACGCTAATATGAAGAAAAACCTTTTATAAATGAGTTCATATTATGCTACGAAATACTATTAACTACTCTTAATATTCTGTATGATTAACTTGTTCCATTTAACTATTTTGAAGGAAATGGCACCGACTACTCGACACACCGTGAATATGAATGAAGAGGAATTCCGTACTTTTCTAGCTTCAAACATAGCCGCAGTACAGGCTGCGCTACATACCAACAATAACCTTGGATCTAGCAGTACAGGAAATCGTGTAGGATGCACCTACAAAGAATTCACTGCCTGCAAACCTTTGGAATTTGATGGAACCGAAGGACCGATCGGATTGAAACGGTGGACCGAGAAGGTCGAATCGGTGTTTGCCATAAGTAAGTGTACTGAAGAGGACAAAGTAAAGTACGCTACACATACCTTCACAGGTTCTGCGTTAACATGGTGGAATACCTATCTAGAGCAAGTGGGACAAGACGATGCGTACGCACTACCGTGGTCAGCATTCAAGCACTTGATGAACGAGAAGTACCGTCCCAGAACCGAGGTCAATAAGCTCAAGACAGAACTTAGAGGGTTACGAACCCAAGGATTTGATATTACCACGTACGAAAGACGATTCACAGAATTGTGCCTATTGTGTCCGGGAGCATTCGAAGATGAGGAAGAGAAGATCGACGCGTTTGTGAAAGGATTACCGGAAAGAATCCAAGAAGATATAAGTTCACACGAGCCCGCCTCCATACAACAGGCATGTAGAATGGCTCACAAACTCGTGAACCAAATTGAAGAAAGAATTAAAGAACAGACTGCTGAAGAGGCCAATGTGAAGCAAGTCAAAAGAAAGTGGGAGGAAAACGGTGATAAGAATCACCAATACAACAACAACAGCAATTACAACAATAATCGCAACAATTATCCCAACAATCGCAACATCAATCGTAACTACAACAAACGGCCCAACAACAACAACAACAACAACAGCAACTACAACAATCATCCCAACAACAATAATAACCGCAACAACAACAACAATCAGAAGCAGCTATGCCAAAGGTGTGAAAAGAATCACTCGGGGTTCTGCACCAAATTTTGCAACAAGTGTAAAAGAAATGGTCATAGCGCGGTGAAGTGTGAGGTCTACGGACCAGGGGTTAATAGAACGAAAGGAACAAATGGTGTCGGAACGAGTAATGGCGGAGCAAGTAGTGTCGGAGCAAGTTATGCCAATGTAGTTTGTTATAAATGTGGAAAACCGGGCCACATTATTAGAAATTGCCCGAACCAGGAGAACACGAATGGACAAGGCCGTGGAAGAGTTTTCAATATTAATGCGGCAGAGGCACAGGAAGACCCGGAGCTTGTTACGGGTACGTTTCTTATTGACAATAAATCTGCTTACGTTTTATTTGATTCGGGTGCGGATAGAAGCTATATGAGTAGAGATTTTTGTGCTAAATTAAGTTGTCCATTGACGCCTTTGGATAGTAAATTTTTACTCGAATTAGCAAATGGTAAATTAATTTCAGCAGATAATATATGTCGGAATCGAGAAATTAAACTGGTTAGCGAAACATTTAAGATTGATTTGATACCAGTAGAGTTAGGGAGTTTTGATGTGATAATCGGTATGGACTGGTTGAAAGAAGTGAAAGCGGAGATCGTTTGTTACAAAAATGCAATTCGCATTATACGAGAAAAAGGAAAACCCTTAATGGTGTACGGAGAAAAGGGCAACACGAAGCTACATCTTATTAGTAATTTGAAGGCACAAAAACTAATAAGAAAAGGTTGCTATGCTGTTCTAGCACACGTCGAGAAAGTACAAACTGAAGAAAAGAGCATCAATGATGTTCCCATTGCAAAAGAATTTCCCGATGTATTTCCGAAAGAATTACCGGGATTACCCCCACATCGATCCGTTGAATTTCAAATAGATCTTGTACCAGGAGCTGCACCAATAGCTCGTGCTCCTTACAGACTCGCACCCAGCGAGATGAAAGAACTACAAAGCCAATTACAAGAACTTTTAGAGCGTGGTTTCATTCAACCAAGCACATCACCGTGGGGAGCTCCTGTTTTGTTTGTCAAGAAGAAAGATGGTACATTCAGGTTGTGTATCGACTACCGAGAGTTGAACAAACTTACCATCAAGAACCGCTACCCACTACCGAGAATCGATGACTTATTTGATCAACTACAAGGCTCGTCTGTTTATTCAAAGATTGACTTACGTTCCGGGAATCATCAAATGCGGGTGAAAGAAGATGATATTCCAAAGACTGCTTTCAGAACACGTTACGGTCATTACGAGTTTATGGTCATGCCGTTTGGTTTAACTAATGCACCAGCTGTGTTCATGGACCTTATGAACCGAGTGTGTGGACCATACCTTGACAAGTTTGTCATTGTTTTCATTGATGACATACTTATTTACTCAAAGAATGACCAAGAACACGGTGAACATTTGAGAAAGGTGTTAGAAGTATTGAGGAAGGAAGAATTGTACGCTAAGTTTTCAAAGTGTGCATTTTGGTTGGAAGAAGTTCAATTCCTCGGTCACATAGTGAACAAAGAAGGTATTAAGGTGGATCCGGCAAAGATAGAAACTGTTGAAAAGTGGGAAACCCCGAAAACTCCGAAACACATACGCCAGTTTTTAGGACTAGCTGGTTACTACAGAAGGTTCATCCAAGACTTTTCCAGAATAGCAAAACCCTTGACTGCATTAACGCATAAAGGGAAGAAATTTGAATGGAATGATGAACAAGAGAAAGCGTTTCAGTTATTGAAGAAAAAGCTAACTACGGCACCTATATTGTCATTGCCTGAAGGGAATGATGATTTTGTGATTTATTGTGATGCATCAAAGCAAGGTCTCGGTTGTGTATTAATGCAACGAACGAAGGTGATTGCTTATGCGTCTAGACAATTGAAGATTCACGAACAAAATTATACGACGCATGATTTGGAATTAGGCGCGGTTGTTTTTGCATTAAAGACTTGGAGGCACTACTTATATGGGGTCAAAAGTATTATATATACCGACCACAAAAGTCTTCAACACATATTTAATCAGAAACAACTGAATATGAGGCAGCGTAGGTGGATTGAATTATTAAATGATTACGACTTTGAGATTCGTTACCACCCGGGGAAGGCAAATGTGGTAGCCGATGCCTTGAGCAGGAAGGACAGAGAACCCATTCGAGTAAAATCTATGAATATAATGATTCATAATAACATTACTACTCAAATAAAGGAGGCGCAACAAGGAGTTTTAAAAGAGAGAAATTTAAAGGATGAAATACCCAAAGGATCGGAGAAGCATCTTAATATTCGGGAAGACGGAACCCGGTATAGGGCTGAAAGGATTTGGGTACCAAAATTTGGAGATATGAGAGAAATGGTACTTAGAGAAGCTCATAAAACCAGATACTCAATACATCCTGGAACGGGGAAGATGTACAAGGATCTCAAGAAACATTTTTGGTGGCCGGGTATGAAAGCCGATGTTGCTAAATACGTAGGAGAATGTTTGACGTGTTCTAAGGTCAAAGCTGAGCATCAGAAACCATCAGGTCTACTTCAACAACCCGAAATCCCGGAATGGAAATGGGAAAACATTACCATGGATTTCATCACTAAATTGCCAAGGACTGCAAATGGTTTTGATACTATTTGGGTAATAGTTGACCGTCTCACCAAATCAGCACACTTCTTGCCAATAAGAGAAGATGACAAGATGGAGAAGTTAGCACGACTGTATTTGAAGGAAGTCATCTCCAGACATGGAATACCAATCTCTATTATCTCTGATAAGGATGGCAGATTTATTTCAAGATTCTGGCAGACATTACAGCAAGCATTAGGAACTCGTCTAGACATGAGTACTGCCTATCATCCACAAACTGATGGGCAGAGCGAAAGGACGATACAAACGCTTGAAGACATGCTACGAGCATGTGTTATTGATTTCGGAAACAGTTGGGATCGACATCTACCGTTAGCAGAATTTTCCTACAACAACAGCTACCATTCAAGCATTGAGATGGCGCCGTTTGAAGCACTTTATGGTAGAAAGTGCAGGTCTCCAATTTGTTGGAGTGAAGTGGGGGATAGACAGATTACGGGTCCGGAGATTATACAAGAAACTACCGAGAAGATCATCCAAATTCAACAACGGTTGAAAACCGCCCAAAGTCGACAAAAGAGCTACGCTGACATTAAAAGAAAAGATATAGAATTTGAAATTGGAGAGATGGTCATGCTTAAAGTTGCACCTTGGAAAGGCGTTGTTCGATTTGGTAAACGAGGGAAATTAAATCCAAGGTATATTGGACCATTCAAGATTATTAATCGTATCGGGCCAGTAGCTTACCGACTAGAGTTACCTCAACAACTCGCAGCTGTACATAACACTTTCCACGTCTCGAATTTAAAGAAATGTTTTGCTAAAGAAGATCTCACTATTCCGTTAGATGAAATCCAAATCAACGAAAAACTTCAATTCATCGAAGAACCCGTCGAAATAATGGATCGTGAGGTTAAAAGACTTAAGCAAAACAAGATACCAATTGTTAAGGTTCGATGTAATGCTCGTAGAGGACCCGAGTTCACCTGGGAGCGTGAAGATCAGATGAAGAAGAAATACCCGCATCTATTTCTAGAAGATTCGTCAACACCTTCAACAGCTTAAAATTTCGGGACGAAATTTATTTAACGGGTAGGTACTGTAGTGACCCAAACTTTTCCATGTTTATATATATTAATTGAGATTGATATTTATATGATTAAATGTTTCCAACATGTTAAGCAATCAAACTTGTTAAGACTTGATTAATTGAAATATGTTTCATATAGACAATTGACCACCCAAGTTGACCGGTGATTCACGAACGTTAAAACTTGTAAAAACTATATGATGACATATATATGGATATATATATAGTTAACATGATACTATGATAAGTAAACATATCATTAAGTATATTAACAATGAACTACATATGTAAAAACAAGACTACTAACTTAATGATTTTTAAACGAGACATATATGTAACGATTATCGTTGTAAAGACATTTAATGTATATATATCATATTAAGAGATATTCATACATGATAATATCATGATAATATAATAATTTAAAATCTCATTTGATATTATAAACATTGGTTTAAAAACATTTAACAAGATCGTTAACCTAAAGGTTTCAAAACAACACTTACATGTAACGACTAACGATGACTTAACGACTCAGTTAAAATGTATATACATGTAGTGTTTTAATATGTATTTATACACTTTTGAAAGACTTCAATACACTTATCAAAATACTTCTACTTAACAAAAATGCTTACAATTACATCCTCGTTCAGTTTCATCAACAATTCTACTCGTATGCACCCGTATTCGTACTCGTACAATACACAGCTTTTAGATGTATGTACTATTGGTATATACACTCCAATGATCAGCTATTAGCAGCCCATGTGAGTCACCTAACACATGTGGGAACCATCATTTGGCAACTAGCATGAAATATCTCATAAAATTACAAAAATATGAGTAATCATTCATGACTTATTTACATGAAAACAAAATTACATATCCTTTATATCTAATCCATACACCAACGACCAAAAACACCTACAAACACTTTCATTCTTCAATTTTCTTCATCTAATTGATCTCTCTCAAGTTCTATCTTCAAGTTCTAAGTGTTCTTCATAAATTCCAAAAGTTCTAGTTTCATAAAATCAAGAATACTTTCAAGTTTGCTAGCTCACTTCCAATCTTGTAAGGTGATCATCCAACCTCAAGAAATCTTTGTTTCTTACAGTAGGTTATCATTCTAATACAAGGTAATAATCATATTCAAACTTTGGTTCAATTTCTATAACTATAACAATCTTATTTCAAGTGATGATCTTACTTGAACTTGTTTTCGTGTCATGATTCTGCTTCAAGAACTTCGAGCCATCCAAGGATCCATTGAAGCTAGATCCATTTTTCTCTTTTCCAGTAGGTTTATCCAAGGAACTTAAGGTAGTAATGATGTTCATAACATCATTCGATTCATACATATAAAGCTATCTTATTCGAAGGTTTAAACTTGTAATCACTAGAACATAGTTTAGTTAATTCTAAACTTGTTCGCAAACAAAAGTTAATCCTTCTAACTTGACTTTTAAAATCAACTAAACACATGTTCTATATCTATATGATATGCTAACTTAATGATTTAAAACCTGGAAACACGAAAAACACCGTAAAACCGGATTTACGCCGTCGTAGTAACACCGCGGGCTGTTTTGGGTTAGTTAATTAAAAACTATGATAAACTTTGATTTTAAAGTTGTTATTCTGAGAAAATGATTTTTATTATGAACATGAAACTATATCCAAAAATTATGATTAAACTCAAAGTGGAAGTATGTTTTCTAAAATGGTCATCTAGACGTCGTTCTTTCGACTGAAATGACTACCTTTACAAAAACGACTTGTAACTTATTTTTCTGACTAGAAACCTATACTTTTTTTGTTTAGATTCATAAAATAGAGTTCAATATGAAACCATAGCAATTTGATTCACTCAAAACGGATTTAAAATGAAGAAGTTATGGGTAAAACAAGATTGGATAATTTTTCTCATTTTAGCTACGTGAAAATTGGTAACAAATCTATTCCAACCATAACTTAATCAACTTGTATTATATATTATGTAATCTTGAGATACCATAGACACGTATACAATGTTTCAACCTATCATGTCGACACATCTATATATATTTCGGAACAACCATAGACACTCTATATGTGAATGTTGGAGTTAGCTATACAGGGTTGAGGTTGATTCCAAAATATATATAGTTTGAGTTGTGATCAATACTGAGATACGTATACACTGGGTCGTGGATTGATTCAAGATAATATTTATCAATTTATTTCTGTACATCTAACTGTGGACAACTAGTTGTAGGTTACTAACGAGGACAGCTGACTTAATAAACTTAAAACATCAAAATATATTAAAAGTGTTGTAAATATATTTTGAACATACTTTGATATATATGTATATATTGTTATAGGTTCGTGAATCAACCAGTGGCCAAGTCTTACTTCCCGACGAAGTAAAAATCTGTGAAAGTGAGTTATAGTCCCACTTTTAAAATCTAATATTTTTGGGATGAGAATACATGCAGGTTTTATAAATGATTTACAAAATAGACACAAGTACGTGAAACTACATTCTATGGTTGAATTATCGAAATCGAATATGCCCCTTTTTATTAAGTCTGGTAATCTAAGAATTAGGGAACAGACACCCTAATTGACGCGAATCCTAAAGATAGATCTATTGGGCCTAACAAACCCCATCCAAAGTACCGGATGCTTTAGTACTTCGAAATTTATATCATATCCGAAGGGTGTCCCGGAATGATGGGGATATTCTTATATATGCATCTTGTCATTGTCGGTTACCAGGTGTTCACCATATGAATGATTTTTATCTCTATGTATGGGATGTGTATTGAAATATGAAATCTTGTGGTCTATTATTATGATTTGATATATATAGGTTAAACCTATAACTCACCAACATTTTTGTTGACGTTTTAAGCATGTTTATTCTCAGGTGATTATTAAGAGCTTCCGCTGTCGCATACTTAAATAAGGACGAGAATTGGAGTCCATGCTTGTATGATATTGTGTAAAAACTGCATTCAAGAAACTTATTTTGTTGTAACATATTTGTATTGTAAACCGTTATGTAATGGTCGTGTGTAAACAGGATATTTTAGATTATCATTATTTGATAATCTACGTAAAGCTTTTTAAACCTTTATTGATGAAATAAAGGTTATGGTTTGTTTTAAAATGAATGCAGTCTTTGAAAAACGTCTCATATAGAGGTCAAAACCTCGCAACGAAATCAATTAATATGGAACGTTTTTAATCAATAAGAACGGGACATTTCAAATAAAAAGGCAAAGAAAGAAATAAATAACAGCTAAGTGTGAGAAGAATTTACCAAGTTCTTTAAAACATATATCACATATTTTTGTACAATATTATTGCATGTACTTTTGTATTGGACGATATTAATCAGTTTTACCAAGTTTACTGTAATATATTTGAAAAAAAAAGATGGATCTACACGATGAATCAATTCCATCATTAAAAGGAAGTAAAGTCTTCCAAAAAAGACACGCGCTTCTTGATTTAGGTCAGGAAGTTGTCATCCAGACCAGCTGTAGGTTGATGAAAAATCTAGAAAAGTCATCTCTAAAATCAGCAGGAAATCCACGAACCTCAGTATCAAACAGGATCGCCAAGTGGTCAGACTTATCCTAACCATGAGAGGATCTGTCTTGTAAAATGGGGAGGACGCCGTGCAAATTATCTGGATAAGACTAATGAATCAGACCCCCAGAAAGGATAATCTCCTTAAAGATTAAAAATCAGCTTTTAAGGCTGATATTACTCAATCCTAGAGATTGACCTTAAAGATTGAGAATTACAAACTCATGGAATTCAATGATATCTAAACTCGAGCTTGAACGAGAAAATATTTTGATCAAATTATAAACCAATTTGTTTTCTGAAAACCCATTTTTCAATGCGTTCAATACCATTGAACGTAAAATCCTGAGAATTCATCGAAATTAGTTAGGTTACCTGAACTAAATCGGGTGTCAACCGTAAAAACGGTGGTTGCATAGCATGGTCGAAGACAGGACCTTGTGCCAGATCGAAAAATTATAGGGTGATCTTTACTATTGCTCATACAAAGGATAGTAATTGCATCCGACACGTTTTTTACCATAATTATATGCATGTCATGGGACATTGCCTTAACAGTTGCTTGTTTATCGCTTTCCTTTACAACCGGAAGGTAGTTTACCGAAAGGTAATATACGGAGCAAGTATACTGGACGTGTTGCTTTCCTAATACAAGGTTAGCAAGTGGGTGTCACAAAGCCGCAAGTTTTGAACTAAAATTTTCAAATCTGAAACCCACACAACCCACAAAAATATTTTGCAAACACCGGTGAAGGGTTATTTCGGAAAACTTGTCTAGGGTAAAATCTAGCATGCATTTTCAAAATATCAAATGTTTTCATAAAGAACCAATTTCCTTAAGGATCTAAATTTTTATAGTCATGTGGGACTGTAAACCACATTGTTACTATCATTGTTTATACCGCTGTATCAAAATCACTCATGTATAAAGTGTGAGAATAAAAAAAAGTGATTTGAGTGAAGTGTGATTTAATATCAAGTTCTGTATTGCTTGAGGACAAGCAACATTCAAGTGTGAGGATATTTGATAGTGCTCTAAACAAACATATATTTAGTCGCAATATCCTTCCAATATGTAAAGTTTTCAGTTGCAATTATTCTATTTTCAAGTTATATTCGTTTAAATAAATAAGTGCGAAGACAAAAGACAGAATTGACGATTTGAAGATGCAAATTACCAAAAAGCTCAAATGTACAAGATACAATTCAAGTGGTTCAATTTATTGATGAGAAACATCTAAAAATGACAAGAGTACAAGCCGCAAAACGCAAAGTACAAGATATTAAATCATACGAAAAGGCGTTCGAAAATCCGGAACCGAGACATAAACTGGGCGTAAACGTACGACTCAACGGAGCTAAAATTACAAGTCAACTATGCACAAGAATATAATATAATATATAAATAATTATATATATATTATATATTATAATATTTACAGCAGCCCACGTTTTGTCTAAGAAATGAGCTGGAATTAGAACCTCCGCGATCGCGGAGCACCAAGGTACAAAAGTACCATGATCGCGGAGCTGCCTGGGACAGAATTGCCTATAAAAGCCAACGCATTCGGACGATCAAAGGCACGCCTTTTCCTTTTTTCTATCTACGAAGTATATATATATATATATATATATATATATATATATATATATATATATATATATATATATATATATATATATATATATATATATATATATGTGTGTGTGTGTGTGTGTGTGTGTGTGTGTCTATATAATTTTAATTTAAATTTTAATTTAAGTTTAATAATAATTGGGTTATTGTAAGAAATATTTTACGGGTTTTAAAGTCGGAGTTCTGTCCGTGTAACGCTACACTATTAATAATCACTGTAAGCTATGTTCTTCCTTTTTAAATTAATATCTCGTAACTAAGTTATTATTATGCTTATTTGAGCCGAAGTAATCGTGATGTTGGGCTAAATATTAAGACGGGGTTATTGGATTTTGTACCATAATTAGGGTTTGGACAAAATACCGACACTTGTGGACATTAGACCATGGACTATTAATAGATGGGGGTATTGTCTAATTGAGCGACAACTCATTGGAATCTGTCGAACCTATCTTCAAATTAGTTAATCTAATAATTATTAAATGATTATGAATGTCCTATTTAGTGACGTTTAAACGGCATCTTTTACAATCATTTAATTAATTATTCGGGTTGGGTAATTTATTATTCATTTTGGCCAAGTGAATAAATTAATATATCATGGACTCATTAAAACATGGGTGGATTACATACAAGGGTAATTGGTGTAATTATTAACAAAGTATTAAAACCTTGCATTACACGCAGTCGATAACCTGGTGTAATTATTAACAAAGTATTAAAACCTTGTTACAGTTTGAATCCCTAATTAGTTGGAATATTTGACTTCGGGTATAAGGTTAATTTGACGAGCATTTTATAATTATGACCGATGGACTATTATGGACAAAAACCAGATGGGTATCAAATAAACCAGGACAAAGGACAATTAACCCAGAGTAATAAATTAAAATCAAAACGTCAAACATCATGATTACGGAAGTTTAAATAAGCATAATTCTTTTATTGTATTTCTCATCGTACTTTTAAATACTGTCATTTAATTTATCGCAATTTTATTTTACGCACTTTAATTATTGTCATTTATCTTTACGCTTAAAATATAAAATCGACAAACCGGTCATTAAATGGTAAAACTCCCTTTTATAATAATAATAAACACTTATATGTATATATATATATATATATATATATATATATATATATATATATATATATATATATATATATATATATATATATATATATATATATATATATTTGTATAAATATAGTTGTTAAAAATATAGTACGTAATCAACCAGCTCCCTGTGGAACGAACCGGACTTACTAAAAACTACACTACTCTACGATTAGGTACACTACCTATAGTGTTGTAGCAAGGTTTAGGTATATCCCATCCGTAAATTAAATAAAAACTTGTGTAATTTCGTCATATTTTGCATTAAAAATAATAGTATTTCGTACAATACCGCTGCACTCATCGTGTAGTCTAGACCTACATACGAAGATATGAACTAGTTCAACAAGAAATCATGACAATCACATAAACATTCGCATGTTTACACAACCACAACGGGGCAACCGTTACAAAAATTGGCATCCAAGATACATGCCTCGGATACAATACAAATGCCCAACAAAACAACGAACTTATATTCTAACAATTGGTTGACCGTCGTACTCCCCTCGGCATACAAATCCCTATATTATTTAAATCGGATATTCACCGCTGCATGAAATGTCCCGTTCTTATTGATTAAAAAATGTTCCATATTAATTGATTTCGTTGCGAGGTTTTGACCTCTATATGAGACGTTTTTCAAAGACTGCATTCATTTTAAAACAAACTATAACCTTTATTTCATCAATAAAGGTTTAAAAAGCTTTATGTAGATTATCAAATAATGATAATCTAAAATATCATGTTTACACACGACCATTACATAATGGTTTACAATACAAATATGTTACAACAAAATAAGTTTCTTGAATGCAGTTTTTACACAATATCATACAAGCATGGACTCCAAATCTCGTCCTTATTTAAGTATGCGACAGCGGAAGCTCTTAATAATCACCTGAGAATAAACATGCTTAAAACGTCAACAAAAATGTTGGTGAGTTATAGGTTTAACCTATATATATCAAATCGTAACAATAGACCACAAGATTTCATATTTCAATACACATCCCATACATAGAGATAAAAATCATTCATATGGTGAACACCTGGTAACCGACATTAACAAGATGCATATATAAGAATATCCCCATCATTCCGGGACACCCTTCGGATATGATATAAATTTCGAAGTACTAAAGCATCCGGTACTTTGGATGGGGTTTGTTAGGCCCAATAGATCTATCTTTAGGATTCGCGTCAATTAGGGTGTCTGTTCCCTAATTCTTAGATTACCAAACTTAATAAAAAGGGGCATATTCGATTTCGATAATTCAACCATAGAATGTAGTTTCACGTACTTGTGTCTATTTTGTAAATCATTTATAAAACCTGCATGTATTCTCATCCCAAAAATATTAGATTTTAAAAGTGGGACTATAACTCACTTTCACAGATTTTTACTTCGTCGGGAAGTAAGACTTGGCCACTGGTTGATTCACGAACCTATAATAATATATACATATATATCAAAGTATGTTCAAAATATATTTACAACACTTTTAATATATTTTGATGTTTTAAGTTTATTAAGTCAGCTGTCCTCGTTAGTAACCTACAACTAGTTGTCCACAGTAAGATGTACAGAAATAAATCGATAAATATTATCTTGAATCAATCCACGACCCAGTGTATAGGTATCTCAGTATTGATCACAACTCAAACTATATATATTTTGGAATCAACCTCAACCCTGTATAGCTAACTCCAACATTCACATATAGAGTGTCTATGGTTGTTCCGAAATATATATAGATGTGTCGACATGATAGGTCAAAACATTGTATACGTGTCTATGGTATCTCAAGATTACATAATATACAATACAAGTTGATTAAGTTATGGTTGGAATAGATTTGTTACCAATTTTCACGTAGCTAAAATGAGAAAAATTATCCAATCTTGTTTTACCCATAACTTCTTCATTTTAAATCCGTTTTGAGTGAATCAAATTGCTATGGTTTCATATTGAACTCTATTTTATGAATCTAAACAGAAAAAGTATAGGTTTATAGTCGGAAAAATAAGTTACAAGTCGTTTTTGTAAAGGTAGTCATTTCAGTCGAAAGAACGACGTCTAGATGACCATTTTAGAAAACATACTTCCACTTTGAGTTTAACCATAATTTTTGAATATAGTTTCATGTTCATAATAAAAATCATTTTATCAGAATAACAACTTTTAAATCAAATTTTATCATAGTTTTTAATTAACTAACCCAAAACAGCCCGCGGTGTTACTACGACGGCGTAAATCCAGTTTTACGGTGTTTTTCGTGTCTCCAGGTTTTAAATCATTAAGTTAGAATATCATATAGATATAGAACATGTGTTTAGTTGATTTTAAAAGTCAAGTTAGAAGGATTAACTTTTGTTTGCGAACAAGTTTAGAATTAACTAAACTATGTTCTAGTGATTACAAGTTTAAACCTCCGAATAAGATAGCTTTATATGTATGAATCGAATGATGTTATGAACATCATTACTCTTAAGTTCCTTGGATAAATCTACTGGAAAATAAAAAAATGGATCTAGCTTCAACGGATCCTTGGATGGCTCGAATTCTTGAAGCAGAATCATGACACGAAAACAAGTTCAAGTAAGATCATCACTTGAAATAAGATTGTTATAGTTATAGAAATTGAACCAAAGTTTGAATATGATTATTACCTTGTATTAGAATGATAACCTACTGTAGGAAACAAAGATTTCTTGAGGTTGGATGATCACCTTACAAGATTGGAAGTGAGCTAGCAAACTTGAAAGTATTCTTGATTTTATGTAACTAGAACTTGTAGAATATATGAAGAACACTTAGAACTTGAAGATAGAACTTGAGAGAGATCAATTATATGAAGAAAGTTGAAGAATGAAAGTGTTTGTAGGTGTTTTTGGTCGTTGGTGTATGGATTAGATATAAAGGATATGTAATTTTGTTTTCATGTAAATAAGTCATGAATGATTACTCATATTTTTGTAATTTTATGAGATATTTCATGCTAGTTGCCAAATGATGGTTTTCACATATGTTAGGTGACTCACATGGGCTGCTAAGAGCTGATCATTGGAGTGTATATACCAATAGTACATACATCTAAAAGCTGTGTATTGTACGAGTACGAATACGGGTGCATACGAGTAGAATTGTTGATGAAACTGAACGAGGATGTAATTGTAAGAATTTTTGTTAAGTAGAAGTATTTTGATAAGTGTATTGAAGTCTTTCAAAAGTGTATAAATACATATTAAAACACTACATGTATATACATTTTAACTGAGTCGTTAAGTCATCGTTAGTCGTTACATGTAAGTGTTGTTTTGAAACCTTTAGGTTAACGATCTTGTTAAATGTTGTTAACCCAATGTTTATAATATCAAATGAGATTTTAAATTATTATATTATCATGATATTATCATGTATGAATATCTCTTAATATGATATATATACATTAAATGTCTTTACAACGATAATCGTTACATATATGTCTCGTTTAAAAATCATTAAGTTAGTAGTCTTGTTTTTACATATGTAGTTCATTGTTAATATACTTAATGATATGTTTACTTATCATAGTATCATGTTAACTATATATATATATATATCCATATATATGTCATCATATAGTTTTTACAAGTTTTAACGTTCATGAATCACCGGTCAACTTGGGTGGTCAATTGTCTATATGAAACATATTTCAATTAATCAAGTCTTAACAAGTTTGATTGCTTAACATATTGGAAATATTTAATCATGTAAATATCAATCTCAATTAATATATATAAACATGGAAAAGTTCGGGTCACTACAGTACCTACCCGTTAAATAAATTTCGTCCCGAAATTTTAAGCTGTTGAAGGTGTTGACGAATCTTCTGGAAATAGATGCGGGTATTTCTTCGTCATCTAATCTTCACGCTCCCAGGTGAACTCGGGTCCTCTACGAGCATTCCATCGAACCTTAACAATTGGTATCTTGTTTTGCTTAAGTCTTTTAACCTCACGATCCATTATTTCGACGGGTTCTTCGATGAATTGAAGTTTTTCGTTGATTTGGATTTCATCTAACGGAATAGTGAGATCTTCTTTAGCAAAACATTTCTTCAAATTCGATACGTGGAAAGTGTTATGTACAGCTGCGAGTTGTTGAGGTAACTCAAGTCGGTAAGCTACTGGTCCGACACGATCAATAATCTTGAATGGTCCAATATACCTTGGATTTAATTTCCCTCGTTTACCAAATCGAACAACGCCTTTCCAAGGTGCAACTTTAAGCATGACCATCTCTCCAATTTCAAATTCTATATCTTTTCTTTTAATGTCAGCGTAGCTCTTTTGTCAACTTTGGGCGGTTTTCAACGGTTGTTGAATTTGGATGATCTTCCCGGTAGTTTCTTGTATAATCTCCGGACCCGTAATCTGTCTATCCCCCACTTCACTCCAACAAATCGGAGACCTGCACTTTCTACCATAAAGTGCTTCAAACAGCGCCATCTCAATGCTTGAATGGTAGCTGTTGTTGTAGGAAAATTCTGCTAACGGTAGATGTCGATCCCAAATGTTTCCGAAATCAATAACACATGCTCGTAGCATGTCTTCAAGCGTTTGTATCGTCCTTTCACTCTGCCCATCAGTTTGTGGATGATAGGCAGTACTCATGTCTAGACGAGTTCCTAATGCTTGCTGTAATGTCTGCCAGAATCTTGAAATAAATCTACCATCCCTATCAGAGATAATAGAGATTGGTATTCCATCTCTGGAGACGACTTCCTTCAAATACAGTCGTGCTAACTTCTCCATCTTGTCATCTTCTCTTATTGGTAGGAAGTGTGCTGACTTGGTGAGACGATCAACTATTACCCAAATAGTATCATAACCACTTGCAGTCCTTGGCAATTTAGTAATGAAATCCATGGTAATGTTTTCCCATTTCCATTCCGAGATCTCAGGTTGTTGTAGTAGACCTGATGGTTTCTGATGTTCAGCTTTGACCTTAGAACACGTCAAACATTCTCCTACATATTTAGCAATATCGGCTTTCATACCTGACCACCAAAAATGTTTCTTAAGATCCTTGTACATCTTCCCCGTTCCAGGATGTATTGAGTATCTGGTTTTATGAGCTTCTCTAAGTACCATTTCTCTCATATCTCCAAATTTTGGTACCCAAATTCTTTCAGCCCTATATCGAGTTCCGTCTTCCTGAATATTAAGATGCTTCTCCGATCCTTTGGGTATTTCATCCTTTAAATTTCCCTCTTTTAAAACTCCTTGTTGCGCCTCCTTTATTTGAGTAGTAAGGTTAGTGTGAATCATTATATTCATAGATTTTACTCGAATGGGTTCTCTGTCCTTTCTGCTCAAGGCGTCGGCTACCACATTTGCCTTCCCCGGGTGGTAACGAATCTCAATGTCGTAATCATTCAACAATTCAATCCACCTACGCTGCCTCATATTCAGTTGTTTCTGATTAAATATGTATTGAAGACTTTTGTGGTCGGTATATATAATACTTTTGACCCCATATAAGTAGTGCCTCCAAGTCTTTAATGCAAAAACAACCGCGCCTAATTCCAAATCATGCGTCGTATAATTTTGTTCGTGAATCTTCAATTGTCTAGACGCATAAGCAATTACCTTCGTTCGTTGCATTAATACACAACCGAGACCTTGCTTTGATGCGTCACAATAAATCACAAAATCATCATTCCCTTCAGGCAATGACAATATAGGTGCCGTAGTTAGCTTTTTCTTCAATAACTGAAACGTTTTCTCTTGTTCATCATTCCATTCAAATTTCTTCCCTTTATGCGTTAATGCAGTCAAGGGTTTTGCTATTCTGGAAAAGTCTTAGATGAACCTTCTGTAGTAACCAGCTAGTCCTAAAAACTGGAGTATGTGTTTCGGAGTTTTCGGGGTTTCCCACTTTTCAACAGTTTCTATCTTTGCCGGATCCACCTTAATACCTTCTTTGTTCACTATGTGACCGAGGAATTGAACTTCTTCCAACCAAAATGCACACTTTGAAAACTTAGCGTACAATTCTTCCTTCCTCAATACTTCTAACACCTTTCTCAAATGTTCACCGTGTTCTTGGTCATTCTTTGAGTAAATAAGTATGTCATCAATGAAAACAATGACAAACTTGTCAAGGTATGGTCCACACACTCGGTTCATAAGGTCCATGAACACAGCTGGTGCATTAGTTAAACCAAACGGCATGACCATAAACTCGTAATGACTGTAACATGTTCTGAAAGCAGTCTTTGGAATATCATCTTCTTTCACCCGCATTTGATGATACCCGGAACGTAAGTCAATCTTTGAATAAACAGACGAGCCTTGTAGTTGATCAAATAAGTCGTCGATTCTCGGTAGTGGTTAGCGGTTCTTGATGGTAAGTTTGTTCAACTCTCGGTAGTCGATACACAACCTGAATGTAACATCTTTCTTCTTGACAAACAAAACAGGAGCTCCCCACGGTGATGTGCTTGGTCGAATGAAACCACGCTCTAAAAGTTCTTGTAATTGGCTTTGCAGTTCTTTCATCTCGCTGGGTGCGAGTCTGTAAGGAGCACGAGCTATTGGTGCAGCTCCTGGTACAAGATCTATTTGAAATTCAACGGATCGATGTGGGGGTAATCCCGGTAATTCTTTCGGAAATACATCGGGAAATTCTTTTGCAATGGGAACATCATTGATGCTCTTTTCTTCAGTTTGTACTTTCTCGACGTGTGCTAGAACAGCATAGCAACCTTTTCTTATTAGTTTTTATGCCTTCAAATTACTAATAAGATGTAGCTTCGTGTTGCCCTTTTCTCCGTACACCATTAAGGGTTTTCCTTTTTCTCGTATAATGCGAATTGCATTTTTGTAACAAACGATCTCTGCTTTCACTTCTTTCAACCAGTCCATACCGATTATCACATCAAAACTCCCTAACTCTACTGGTATCAAATCAATCTTAAATGTTTCGCTAACCAGTTTAATTTCTCGATTCTGACATATATTATCTGCTGAAATTAATTTACCATTTGCTAATTCGAGTAAAAATTTACTATCCAAAGGCGTCAATGGACAACTTAATTTAGCACAAAAATCTTTACTCATATAGCTTCTATCCGCACCCGAATCAAATAAAACGTAAGCAGATTTATTGTCAATAAGAAACGTACCCGTAACAAGCTCCGGGTCTTCCTGTGCCTCTGCCGCATTAATATTGAAAACTCTTCCGCGGCCTTGTCCATTCGTGTTCTCCTGGTTCGGACAATTTCTAATAATGTGGCCCGGTTTTCCACATTTATAACAAACTACATTGGCATAACTTGCTCCGACACTACTTGCTCCGCCATTACTCGTTCCGACACCATTTGTTCCTTTCGTTCTATTAACCCCTAGTCCGTAGACCTCACACTTCGCCGCGCTATGACCATTTCTTTTACACTTGTTGCAAAATTTGGTGCAGAACCCCGAGTGATACTTTTCACACCTTTGGCATAGCTGCTTCTGATTGTTGTTGTTGTTGCGGTTATTATTGTTGTTGGGATGATTGTTGTAGTTGCTGCTGTTGTTGTTGTTGTTGTTGTTGTTTTTGTTTTTGTTGTTGTTGTTGTTGTTGTTGTTGGGCCGTTTATTGTAGTTGCGATTGATGTTGTGATTGTTGGGATAATAGTTGCGATTATTATTGTAATTGCTGTTGTTGTTGTATTGGTGATTCTTATCACCGTTTTTCTCCCACTTTCTTTTGACTTGCTTCACATTGGCCTCTTCAGCAGTCTGTTCTTTAATTCTTTCTTCAATCTGGTTCACTAGTTTGTGAGCCATTCTACATGCCTGTTGAATGGAGGCGGGCTCGTGTGAACTTATATCTTCTTGAATTCTTTCCGGTAATCCTTTCACAAATGCGTCGATCTTCTCTTCCTCATCTTCGAATGCTCCCGGACACAATAGGCATAATTCTGTGAATCGTCTTTCGTACGTGGTAATATCAAATCCTTGGGTTCGTAACCCTCTAAGTTCTGTCTTGAGCTTATTGACCTCGGTTCTGGGACGGTATTTCTCGTTCATCAAGTGCTTGAATGCTGACCAAGGTAGTGCATACGCATCGTCTTGTCCCACTTGCTCTAGATAGGTATTCCACCATGTTAACGCAGAACCTGTGAAGGTATGCGTAGCGTACTTCACTTTGTCCTCTTCAGTACACTTACTTATGGCAAACACCGATTCGACCTTCTCGGTCCACCGTTTCAATCCGATCGGTCCTTCGGTTCCATTAAATTCCAAAGGTTTGCAGGCAGTGAATTCTTTGTAGGTGCATCCTACACGATTTCCTGTACTGCTAGATCCAAGGTTATTGTTGGTATGTAGCGCAGCCTGTACTGCGGCTATGTTTGAAGCTAGAAAAGTACGGAATTCCTCTTCATTCATATTCATGGTGTGTCGAGTAGTCGGTGCCATTTCCTTCAAAATAGTCAAATGGAACAAGTTAATCATACAGAATATTAAGAGTAGTTAATAGTATTTCGTAGCATAATATGAACTCATTTATAAAAGCTTTTTCTTCATATTAGCGTTTTATAAGTTTAAATTCGGGTAGTACCTACCCGTTAAGTTCATACTTAGTAGCTAATATACAATTCAACTACTACAATTCTATATGAAAAACTGATTATAATAATATTTCGCGTTCAAACTTTTATACAATATTTTACAAACTTACAATACCGCTTATTTTACATAAAGCATGAAATATAGCACACAATAAATTTGATACAAGATGGTTGTGAAGATAATTCTAGCTAGTACACAAGTCGTTCAGCAAAGGCAATAAAGACACATAATTCATACGTCCAGAAACAAGTCATGCATTCTGGTTTTACTAGGATTACTTCCCATCCTTGGTCTTGTGGAACATAACCGTTATGGCCGTTAATAAGACATCGTGTTGTAACGTCGTCAAAGGGACGAGGGTTACGTAATGTCCAACAGTCCCGTAACAATCTAAAAACCTAATTTCTTACCCCAATTACCGACTCCGTCACTTGTGAGAACGTTTTGTTTAATAGTTGTAGCCCGATGTTCTTGTTCTCACTTTGGTGAGAAGCGAACATTACTAATCCGTAAGCATAACATGCTTCTTTATGTTGCATGTTAGCCGCTTTTTCTAAATCACGAAGTCCAATATTCGGATATATTGAGTCAAAATAATTTCTTAACCCATTACGTAAAATAGCATTTGGGTTCCCCGCAATATATGCGTCAAAGTAAACACATCGTAACTTATGGGTTTCCCAATGTGATATCCCCCATCTTTCAAACGAAAGTCTCTTATAAACCAAGACATTCTTGGAACGTTCTTCGAATGTCTTACAAACTGATCTTGCCTTAAATAGTTGTGCCGAGGTATTCTGACCGACTCTAGACAGGATTTCATCAATCATGTCTCCGGGTAGGTCTCTTAAAATATTGAGTTGTCTATCCATTTTGTGTTTTTAAACTGTAAAATAGACAAGAGTTAGATTCATAAAAAAATACTTATTAATACAAGCAATTTTTCCATATATCATAAAGCATAAGCACACTATATTACATATATTACACCACACGAATACAACTATCTTATTCCAACTCGCTCGTTTCTTCTTCTTCGGTTTTGGTTCGTTTTGCCAAGTTTCTAGGGATATATGATGTTCCCCTAATACTAGCTGTCGTTTTCCACAACGGTTTAGAAAAACCTGGTGGTTTAGAGGTTCCCGGGTCATTGTTACAACTTAAGGACTTCGGGGGTTGACGATACATATAAAGTTCATCGGGGTTGGAATTAGATTTCTCTATTTTTATGCCCTTTCCCTTATTATTTTCTTTTGCCTTTTTAAATTCAGTTGGGGTAATTTCTATAACATCATCGGAATTCTCGTCGGAATCCGATTCATCGGAGAATTGGTAATCCTCCCAATATTTTGCTTCCTTGGCGGAAACACCATTGACCATAATTAACCTTGGTCGGTTGGTTGAGGATTTTCTTTTACTTAACCGTTTTATTATTTCCCCCACCGGTTCTATTTCTTCATCCGGTTCCGATTCTTCTTCCGGTTCCGATTCTTCTTCCGGTTCCGACTCTTCTTCCGGTTCCTCTTCGGGAACTTGTGAATCAGTCCACGAATCATTCCAATTTACATTTGACACTTCATTATTATTAGGTGAGTCAATGGGACTTGTTCTAGAGGTAGACATCTATCACATAATATCAAACGCGTTAAGAGATTAATATATCACATAATATTCACATGTTAAAAATATATAGTTTCCAACAAAATTTGTTAAGCAATCATTTTTCAAGTAAACACGGTCGAAGTCCAGACTCACTAATGCATCCTAACAAACTCGATAAGACACACTAATGCAAAATTCTGGTTCTCTAAGACCAACGCTCTGATACCAACTGAAATGTCCCGTTCTTATTGATTAAAAAACGTTCCATATTAATTGATTTCGTTGCGAGGTTTTGACCTCTATATGAGACGCTTTTCAAAGACTGCATTCATTTTAAAACAAACCATAACCTTTATTTCATCAATAAAGGTTTAAAAAGCTTTACGTAGATTATCAAATAATGATAATCTAAAATATCCTGTTTACACACGACCATTACATAATGGTTTACAATACAAATATGTTACAACAAAATAAGTTTCTTGAATGCAGTTTTTACACAATATCATACAAGCATGGACTCCAAATCTTGTCCTTATTTAAGTATGCGACAGCGGAAGCTCTTAATAATCACCTGAGAATAAACATGCTTAAAACGTCAACAAAAATGTTGGTGAGTTATAGGTTTAACCTATATATATCAAATCGTAACAATAGACCACAAGATTTCATATTTCAATACACATCCCATACATAGAGATAAAAATCATTCATATGGTGAACACCTGGTAACCGACATTAACAAGATGCATATATAAGAATATCCCCATCATTCCTGGACACCCTTCGGATATGATATAAATTTCGAAGTACTAAAGCATCCGGTACTTTGGATGTGGTTTGTTAGGCCCAATAGATCTATCTTTAGGATTCGCGTCAATTAGAGTGTCTGTTCCCTAATTCTTAGATTACCAGACTTAATAAAAAGGGGCATATTCGATTTCGATAATTCAACCATAGAATGTAGTTTCACGTACTTGTGTCTATTTTGTAAATCATTTATAAAACCTGCATGTATTCTCATCCCAAAAATATTAGATTTTAAAAGTAGGACTATAACTTACTTTCACATATTTTTACTTCGTCGGGAAGTAAGACTTGGCCACTGGTTGATTCACGAACCTATAACAATATATACATATATATCAAAGTATGTTCAAAATATATTTACAACACTTTTAATATATTTTGATGTTTTAAGTTTATTAAGTCAGCTGTCCTCGTTAGTAACCTACAACTAGTTGTCCACAGTTAGATGTACAGAAATAAATCGATAAATATTATCTTGAATCAATCCACGACCCAGTGTATACGTATCTCAGTATTGTTCACAACTCAAACTATATATATTTTGGAATCAACCTCAACCCTGTATAGCTAACTCCAACATTCACATATAGAGTGTCTATGGTTGTTCCGAAATATATATAGATGTGTTGACATGATAGGTCGAAACATTGTATACGTGTCTATGGTATCTCAAGATTACATAATATACAATACAAGTTGATTAAGTTATGGTTGGAATAGATTTGTTACCAATTTTCACGTAGCTAAAATGAGAAAAATTATCCAATCTTGTTTTACCCATAACTTCTTCATTTTAAATCCGTTTTGAGTGAATCAAATTGCTATGGTTTCATATTGAACTCTATTTTATGAATCTAAACAGAAAAAGTATAGGTTTATAGTCAGAAAAATAAGTTACAAGTCGTTTTTGTAAAGGTAGTCATTTCAGTCGAAAGAACGACGTCTAGATGACCATTTTAGAAAACATACTTCCACTTTGAGTTTAACCATAATTTTTGGATATAGTTTCATGTTCATAATAAAAATCATTTTCTCAGAATAACAACTTTTAAATCAAAGTTTATCATAGTTTTTAATTAACTAACCCAAAACAGCCCGCGGTGTTACTACGACGGCGTAAATCCGGTTTTACGGTGTTTTCCGTGTCTCCAGGTTTTAAATCATTAAGTTAGCATATCATATAGATATAGAACATGTGTTTAGTTGATTTTAAAAGTCAAGTTAGAAGGATTAACTTTTGTTTGCGAACAAGTTTAGAATTAACTAAACTATGTTCTAGTGATTACAAGTTTAAACCTCCGAATAAGATAGCTTTATATGTATGAATCGAATCTACCTTAAGTTCCTTGGATAAACCTAATGGAAAAGAAAAAAAAATGGATCTAGCTTCAATGGATCCTTGGATGGCTCGAAGTTCTTGAAGCAGAATCATGACACGAAAACAAGTTCAAGTAAGATCATCACTTGAAATAAGATTGTTATAGTTATAGAAATTGAACCAAAGTTTGAATATAATTATTACCTTGTATTAGAATGATAACTTACTGTAAGAAACAAAGATTTCTTGAGGTTATATGATCACCTTACAAGATTGGAAGTGAGCTAGCAAACTTGAAAGTATTCTTGATTTTATGTAACTAGAACTTGTAGAATATATGAAGAACACTTAGAACTTGAAGATAGAACTTGAGAGAGATCAATTAGATGAAGAAAATTGAAGAATTAAAGTGTTTGTAGGTGTTTTTGGTCGTTGGTGTATGGATTAGATATAAAGGATATGTAATTTTGTTTTCATGTAAATAAGTCATGAATGATTACTCACATTTTTGTAATTTTATGAGATATTTCATGCTAGTTGCCAAATGATGGTTCCCACATATGTTAGGTGACTCACATGGGCTGCTAAGAGCTGATCATTGGAGTGTATATACCAATAGTACATACATCTAAAAGTTGTGTATTGTACGAGTACGAATACGGGTGCATACGAGTAGAATTGTTGATGAAACTGAACGAGGATGTAATTGTAAGCATTTTTGTTAAGTAGAAGTATTTTGATAAGTGTATTGAAGTCTTTCAAAAATGTATAAATACATATTAAAACACTACATGTATATACATTTTAACTGAGTCGTTAATTCATCGTTAGTCGTTACATGTAAGTGTTGTTTTGAAACCTTTAGGTTAACGATCTTGTTAAATGTTGTTAACCCAATGTTTATAATATCAAATGAGATTTTAAATTATTATATTATCATGATATTAGCATGTATGAATATCTCTTAATATGATATATATACATTAAATGTCTTTACAACGATAATCGTTACATATATGTCTCGTTTAAAAATCATTAAGTTAGTAGTCTTGTTTTTACATATGTAGTTCATTGTTAATATACTTAATGATATGTTTACTTATCATAGTATCATGTTAACTATATATATATATATATCCATATATATGTCATCATATAGTTTTTACAAGTTTTAACGTTCGTGAATCACCGGTCAACTTGGGTGGTCAATTGTCTACATGAAACATATTTCAATTAATCAAGTCTTAACAAGTTTGATTGCTTAACATGTTTGAAACATTTAATCATGTAAATATCAATCTCAATTAATATATATAAACATGGAAAAGTTCGGGTCACTACACTGCATGCGCCGTACGAACCTCCTGAAAGGTATTCACCTTGACCTTACCGACCATCTCTGGATTAAGAACAAAGTCGGATCCGAGATAATGCGTCCATACAAGCTGCAACGTATCAGATGCTCCGGCGGCGCCAAACACTTCAAGAAAAAACCGAATGGCCCCGACAACGAGACCATACACCTTTTTAGGGAAGGCGGAAGCTCAGACCCCAACCGGTCAGGCTCTTCAAAAGCAGCCTTCAACGTCACTTACAGATCCCGAGCAGTAGACTCCTGGGTCATGACAGGCTACTTTCCATGGTTAAAACTGACCAGAAAAGAAGTGGTACAAGCCGCAGGAGCTCGAACCCGAGCAGCTCATGGCTTATCAACAGATAGGGCAGAAACAAATCCCAACATATCCGGGAAAAACCCTTTAGAGTCGATATCTTTGTGGACATCATAGTTGACATCGAACTCGGAGAACGATCGGACAAACTCGTCTCTCTCCCGCACAAAAATGAAAATCAAGGGAATTCACGGATAACTCCACAGTTACGGTTAAAAAAAATTCAAGACAGAATATGTCAGTACGAAGACAACGACAAAAATAAAAACAGTTCATCAAGCGTATGTGTCACCAATATCCTGTATAGAAGTTTATTTCAAGACAGAAGACAAACACAGTTTATTTCATTACTAAGCACGAAAGCCACATGTATAAAAGCTGAAAACCCTAACAGCCTATGGTTTCAGCACAAAAATTGAGACGACCCGTCCTAATCCATAAGGACGAATACAATAACATATGATTACATTTCGAGGTATTTGACCTCTATATGATACATTTTACAAACATTGCATTCATTTTAAAAGACGAACTTTCATTTCATCAAAAGTTTATAGGCATGCATACCATTTCATAATATCCAACTATAAATGACCTAATCTGTCATTTGCTTAATCATAATCTTTAATGAACTCAACGAATTGAATGCAACGTCTTTTGAAATATGCTATGAATGACTCCAAGTAATATCTTTAAAATGGGCAAATGCACATCGGAAGATTTCTTTCAATCCTGAGAATAAACATGCTTTAAAGTGTCAACCAAAAGGTTGGTGAGTTCATTAGTTTATCATCAATATTCATTTCCATCATTTTTAATAGACCACGAGATTTCATATTTCCATTTCTCATAAACATCATGCATGCATATAGCCATCTGCATAAAAATCATTCATATAGATTGAACACCTGGTAACCGACATTAACCTTAATGCATAGAATATCCCCACAGACATCTCGTCTGTATAATAAAAATCTCGAAGTACTAAATCCATCCATAGATATGAATGGGGGTTGTTAGGCCCAATAGATCTATCTTTAGGATTCGAGTCAATTAGGGCCCATTTTCCTAATTCTTAGGTTACCAGCCTTGAAGGGCGATATTCGATTTCGATAATCCAACCATATAATGTAGTTTCGATTACTTGTGTCTATTTCGTCAAATATTTATAAAAGCGCATGTATTCTCAGTCCCAAAATATATATTGCAAAACCATTTAAAAAGGGAGTAATGAAACTCACAATGCTGTATTTTGTAGTAAAAATACATATGACGGCATTGAACAAGTGCAAAATTGGCCTCGGATTCACGAACTTATATTAATTATATATATTTATATGTTGATCAATATCTGTCTAACAATTTAGGTCAAACCGTAGTGTATCACAATCCTAATCCTCGAGACTAATATGCAAAAGTCAACAAAAGTCAACTTGACCCAAAATGACTTTCAAAATCTATACATGATTATTATATAACTTAAATATAGTCCTTTTATATATTTAAATATATTTAACAGATTTTATTAGAGTAAATAATATAAATCATTTATTAATAAATAAAATATCTTTGTATCACATATTCATTTATTATTATATATATATATTATATTTAATTTATATAATTATTTATATATTATATTAAATTCCCGTTCATAGTTAATTTGTAAGCTTAGTTCCAATAATTCGTACGTTGACGCTCGACTCATGTCCTGGTTCCGGTTTCTTGAAGGTCGTTTCGTACACTTAGAAAACTCGTACTTTACGTTTCGCGATAAGTACCTTTATTAATAATTAGACATATTCGCTAATAATTCATATTACAAGAATTGTAATTTATACATTTGAGTGTTTTGGTCATTTGCTTCTTTAAATCAATGCTTCGTTATTTATCAAAGTATATTTAATAATATTAAAACGTTTTATGACTAAGTTAATATATATATATATATATATATATATATATATATATATATATATATATATATATATATATATATATATATATATATATATATATATATATATATATATATATATATATATATATATATATATATTCATTTAGAATTATAAATTTATACATATTATATATGTTTTATATTTCAAAGATCATTATATATAATCGTTTAAATAATAGAATTTACTATGTCGTATCACGTTTACGTTTTTGAAACACTATATATATATATATATATATATATATATATATATATATATATATATATATATATATATATATATATATATATATATATATATATATATATATATATTATAATATAAAACTTTAATTAAATTCTTCTAATTCTATATAATCAATTTATCTTTATAAATAACAGGTTTTAATAGCTCAGTTCTTGAAATCATTTTCATATGTTTGAAACTAAATCAATTAATACTATAAAGTTTAATTTTCTAAAACTATTTATATTCAAAGTCATTTTATTAAAAGGTTATAATAATAGAAATTGTTATATCATAATCGTTTCCATAAAGTAAAATTATATAATATGTAAGTCATAATGGTTTCTAGTTTTTCAATTTATTCGTGATTCGTAGGGTTAAGTCTAATGGGTGATCAAACGCATGAAATCATCTTAATGTAACATGTCAAATGGGTTTATCTTTTCGACAAATCATTATCTCAATTATTTACTCTACATGACTTCACTTTTACATTAACTATTATGAAAGCTTAAATAGTTATCTTATCAAGAGCCGCGAGGAAATTATTGTAGGACACATATTGGAAATCAAACAAGAATTTCCACTAACATTTGTCTAACTCTCGTTAATTAACACTTTGTTCTTACTTGTAAAACACTTTATCATTTATTCTGAATACCGTTCAAAAGGAACGATTTCTCGAATCAATGTGGACCTCATAACAGAGACCCGTAACAATATCACAATGTATCTGATAATTCAATCATTTGATATTATCTTTTAATTTCGTTGATAAATATATTAAACATATATTGAATCAAACTCGTCCATGTAAAGTATTATACATCTAATAGTTTGTTAACGTTTCAATTACTATAACTATATATTATATATACATATCTATATACACATAAATGTTCGTGAATCATCGAGCACAGTTAAAGGGTAATTGATTACATGAACACAGTTCCAAGTTTTTGAGATTTCAACATTACAGACTTTGCTTATCATATCGGTAACATATAAAGATCAAGTTTAAATTTGGTCGAAAATTTCCGGGTTGTCACAATACCTACTCGTTAAAGAAATTTTGTCCCGAAATTTGATTGGGATGGTCATGGCTGATAATAAATATGTTTTCATGACTCATACGAGTTGGAAATTAGAGTTTTATCATCAGTGAGTACTATGGATAAAACAATTCGTTTATGTGAAGAGTACGAGTGAAGCAATCGCAAAAGAGTGAAATGAGAAAATAAAGTTTCGTCGTATCTTTTGACGTAGATACGGTTGATTTCCAGAGTTAAAGGGATTTAGAGAAAAAATTTGTAATACGATTTGGTTCTTCGGTAATTAAGAAAATTAGGATCTTCTTTGGTTAAATACGATGATCTGTCTCGATTGCTCTGTCTGATATTCACTATAAATCCACTCTCTTCGTTTCCTTATTTCCACAGCTCACACTTTCTATTCTTTCTCCCTCAATTCATATTTTAAAGCATTCGTCAATATGCTTCATCCAGTTCCGATTCTTGATATACTCCTAACTTTCATATCTATCATTCTTCTTTTTCATCTGCCGCCGGAGGAATCTATTCACTTCTGCTATACTCTTGGTTTTATAGTGTTTTTAGTTCTCCCATGTCTTTACTTTGCAATACTTATTGATACACACGGTTTGTAATTTATGCATTGTCGTCGGGCTTTATATCTTTTCTTATTTTTCGGAGTCCCTGCTCTTGTCTTTCTGTAATCATTAACATCCACAGTTAATGCTCTCTCTTATTTGCTGCGATTTATACTCCCATTTCTATTGCGGATCTTCATGCTCTGTTTTCTCTTCTATCCTTTAAGCACAACAAGTAATGGTCCAGAATTTGTAGGTATGAAATTTAGAATGAACATGGCTAATATTCTAAGAGAGAGATTGTAATAGAACGATCTTGATTGGTTAAATTACCAGAATTCAAGAGAAAAGATAGAACTATCAAGAAATTATGTTCTTGATGTGTTTATATATTAGATAGAATGTAAGAGTCGTGTAACATAGCACATGATGACGTTATGATCTGTGAATCATCACGTTCCATTTAGAAACTCAGCATGACTTACTGTAATATAATCACGTTGATCAAGTGTCATTATATTATACTAACTCATGCTTCAGTTCCCAACACTACTTCAAAAACATTCATATTTTAAACTTGAATTTTTCAGAATTTATAAACTAAAACAGTTTCATTTATGATGTAACGCAGATAGCGTGAAAAGATAAATGATTTCAGATAAGAATAGTTATGAAAATATCTTCAGAAATATCGAGAATATTTATAATAAAAGATACGATGATATCTTAGAATATCTAAGATTAGAGGATGATGAAGAATATTATCCGTAAAGGTTTAGAGTTAGGAGTAAGGTATTCGTTAATGAATTCAGCAGCTACTGAATCATTTGGATTCTTTAAAGGCAGGTTTAGTCTTTGTGATTTGTCCACAGCCTCCTTCATGGTTTGCTCAATCCGTTTTTCAGTACCAAATCTTCTCTTTTTCTAAGCTTTGCCAACACACTATTCTTTATCATCAAACTTTTAGCTGTTAAGGTCATTTACAGTTTTTGTTGCTTCATCAGCATTTTTTAAAATTTCGAAAACTAGTTCGCAGTTTAGGGTGTTTTTCAGAAACTTCACATTCGAAGTATGTAAGTCTTGGAGGTAGACGTTATATGTATATATATATATATAACTGTTGGTGTAGAATTGCTGCGAAATTCGAGAATAATGATTCAAGCTTTTTGGTATGGTAACTACCATTACAAGATGCAGATGAGTACATGATAGGGTTTCAATGAATAAGTATAGTGATTTTTTGGAGAGGCTTAAAGATCAATGAATTTGTTGGTAAGTTTACTGCTATTGCGGCGAGATATAAAGGGTTCTCCGGTAACAATGATGAAGGGGTAATCGTTATAATAAGGCTTATTCGAATGAACAATTGAAATTGATTTGTTGGAGCTGTGACAAAACTGTCTACTTTGAAAAGGGATTGAAAAGTTATTTTTGGTAATAAATGCCAAAGGATCTGACATGGATACGTGTTAAACTATGACTTTGGTTTCGAGAGTTTTTCAGGTGCATGACTGTGGGTAACATGTGGTTAGATTATTATCTCGATTGTTCAATATTTGAAGTGTCTTCAGGAATTTCGAGGGGTTCGAACACAGATTGTAATTGTTAATATACATATGATGTTCTAGAATTTTGAATAATACTCATATTTTTCTGGGATCTATGGATAGAAATGATGTTCTAACACAGCTTTGAAATCAAAGTATAGCTTTGAAAGATGTAGGATTCTAAGAGTGATGATACCGGTTATATTTCGAATTGAATTCTAAGATTTCAAAATCAGAATGTGTAATTGGATTTGAATGGGTATGGTTGTTTTGATTTCTATAAAAGAATGTATATTATTGTGAAAGTAGGGAGTACAGTGGATGATTTACTGAATCAGAATCTAAGAAGGTAACATATTAATTGTGAATTTATATCTCTCTCGGGTATTACCTACCCGTTAAAATTTTCACAAGTAATATTTTGTACAAGAGAATTTTATTGCAGTCTTTATGAAAGCATGTGTATATTTTCTTCAGATGTAATACAGATTCTATGAGTTACATAATCTTCGCGGAATATTTCACTAATGCAATCAATACTTTATTGTTTATTCTTATTGATATTTCTTAGTGAAGGATATTGTTGCTCGTGGAATTCTTGTGAACTTCACAAGGTACGAATGATGTTCTCTAGAAAGTTTTGAGTCCATCTAAAATGAAAGTGTAAAATCAAACTTATAATTGAATAATACACTCAGTTTATTATGAAATGGAATTCATTGAGTTGAAACAGAGATCGTAGTTAATGAAGGATGTACATTATAGTATATTAGTCATATGAATATAAATTAACCGAGTAGTATCTACCCCCTTTTCAATTCATACATAATAGCTTAGTACAAGAAGATATATTATGTTTCCAAAATTTATATAATATATAAATTCTTTGGAAATAGTGAGTTAATACTTCATAACTCGTTATTTCAATATATCCATAGGTGATTGTGGTGTTGATATCGTTAGTGGTTATGTAACTGGTGGAGCTTGTAGTGCTACAGGTGTTGCTGGTGTTGGTGATACTGATGATGATGATGGTGCTGACGATGCTGAGGATACTGACGGTGCTGGTGATGCTGACGGTACTATTGATGCTGCTGGTAAAACAAGTCTAGCTTGCAAATCGTGCATTATCCCTTGTCAGGTTTTTTACTCTTCATTTTATCATTTCGATCCACCCATCTGATTTATGGTTAAGGCTAGAATAGATAATCTCTAAGACTTTGGATATTACATAATCGCCACAGAGTGTTTCTCCAATGAAGTTATAGATTAATACTTCATCGGTTATTGTTGTTGGTACTCCTTGGTATCTATGGTGCGTATGACGTTGATGCTCGAGGTACAGATTGTGATGTTGAGGTGTGGGATGCGGATGTTGTTGTTGGTGCAGATAATGATACTGTTGGTGTTGATGATGGTGCATGTAATCTTCGCATCATATCCTCCAAAGTCAATACTCGAGCACGAAGATCGTTGACTTCTTCTATTATACCAGGATGATCGGTGGTTCGGACGAGCGGGTGAATAAGATCTAGAATTTGGGATAGTATATAATCGTAACGAGATACTCTGGAAATGAGGGAGAAAATGGTGTTTCAGACAGGTTCGCTGGTAAGTGCTTCAGGTTCTTCGCCAAGAGGAAAATGTGGTGGATGGAAGGGATCACCTTCTTCTTGTCTCCAATGACTAAGTAGACTACGAACTCATCCCAGTTCATCAAGAATATATGATGGCTAATTGGTTGATTCATTCCGGTCACACTGCTTTCGGAGCTCGAGTGAAATTCCATATCGAAATCCGAGGGACTTGAACTAGTGGCAAGTTCCATTTCGTACGATTGAATAAAGGATTTTTTGATATGAATGATTTCCGACTATCGGATGGTATTCTAATTACAAAGAATATCTATATATATAGAACAAAAAATTTCGTAGATTACGGAGAAATTTACGGAATGTGTCAGGCAAAGTTTACAGTAACAGATACGCTAAGATATGAATTAGCAGATACGCTAAGATATGAATTTTGTCTATACACTATTTATGCAATCAATGCAGTAAGATGTGTCTAGACTAAGAATGATAAGCATGTAATTTTCGACTAGAAATTATAAGCAAAACTTTTTGACATGCAGCTAAGGTCGAAGTCCAGACTCACTAATTGTAACGACCCAACCCGTTATCCAACCGAATGCGCAAGATAAAATTTTTTTTTTTTTAATAACAGTAGGGTGCGCGGCGCGCACAAGGCCATTCCAGCTTCTGTCCGGATTTTACGTTTTTGCGTTAAAGATCTATCACTTCCCGACACTTTTAGACTAAACGCTTTTCACAACATTTTATATTAGGTAAAACTAACACGTTCCAATAATAAAACAAGTTTTACGACACCGGGCCTATATATGCCCAAAATACCCTTAAGTACAAAAATACAATTTCGACCATGTGAATTAAATACAAAATAAAGACCGAGCATGGAGATTGTGGATACGCTACCCAATCCTAATCAAGTCCAAATTAAATCTTCTAAAGAGAACTACGCAAGTTCACTAGTCCCCACGCTTACCCGAGCCACCGCCTCCATGTGAATCTATAAAAAAATGTAAACAACGAGAGGGTAAGCTAAAGCTTAGTGAGTGCAATAGTTACACACATACATATATAATTTACCTACTTGCCCTCCTTACCCAAACCACGAGATAAACCCACATGTCAATGTATAAGTAACTAGCATCGTCAATCTTACCACAATAACCTCGTATCTCAAAGCGTATAAGCTAGTAACATCAATCACATCACAATTACCTCGTTTATCGATTCGCACAAGCTAGTATTGTCACACCCCCCCAAAATGGACCAGGGGTAATTGTGACCAATCATATCATAACACAGTTGTATAAACGAGAACGACTCTATATGAGACTTTTTAAATAAAACCTTTGTTAATAAAACAGCGGAAGCAGTAATACATGTTTACATTATTATTAAAACGTAAAATAAATGTTTATGAACTAAAATATAATATGCGATGTGGAATCCATGCAAGCATCAAATCTATCATCACAAAGTTGCAAACAGCTAGCTCAATCATCACCTGAGACAAAACATGCTTAAAGTGTTAACCAAAAAGGTTGAGTGAAATTCACAGGTTTATAAATAATATCCAAAGTTTTAGACCACAAGATTTAGTTTAAAGTTGATTGATATAGAAATATCAATCTAAAAGTGTTGCTGCATTTTGTAATATCGCTACTAAACAATTTTACCCTATGACACCTTGTACTGTCAGTGTCGTGGAATCATTATTATGTAACCAAAGACCAACGGTCGAATGGTTAGAGACGTTACTCTCAATAGGCCTACTCACAATAATTAAGTTTGCATTTAAACGTAGCAATTAACGATATTACGGTAGGGATTTAGCATGAATCAAAGCATGACAGCATAGTTAACAATTTAGTACTTGTGTCTAAGCGTAAAACAATTATAAAGCAAGCATGTGTCTCACCCCAAAAGTTATAAAACAGTTATGAAACAGTAAAAAGTGGGGCTATGAAGTTCACCTTAGCAGCACAAAAGAGTATTTCACGAAAGAATTGAACGGAAGGACGTGACCGAGATCTCAACCTAGAGATAGAACGTATGATCAGACATTGCCTAACAGACAATAGTATATAGTACTATATTGATAGTAATGGTTCACTAAAGAATTTCCATTTTCAGAAGGTTACTATTTATGGAAAGTTTCCACTTATAGTAATTTTCCAATTTTAGAAAGTTCGGGTTAATCTTTAGTAAGACGTTGTATAACTTTACTCAAACTTCGTTGCTATCAAATAAGTCAGGAATGACCAGATGTAACCGGGGGCTCAGGACTCTTGACCAGAATCTAAGTCATGGCATTCGAGATCCACAAACTTACCCATAAATGGCAACCTAGACATCATTCACTTACGACCGTGAGTAGCGATGAAGTTCACATGAATTGTACATTATCTTTGATTAACCTTCACTTTAGGTTTATATGTTATATTATATTTATTAATGTATTAACAATTTGATTATCTTATATTATATACTATAAGTTATTATTATTAAATTAGTATAGTTATAAAATAAGTGCTTATTAATAATGTATTGTTATTAACTTACATTATAAGCATTATACTTTATTATATAGTATACTTAGTTATTAACCGTAAGTTATAATAATAATATTAATTTAGTATATGTAATATACTTATGTTAATCGAAAATCATACTAATATATGTTAATTCGAATATTAATTCATTAAATATTATATTTATAATTTTTATAAACTTAGTTAATTATACAATTCAGTAGGATATTTTATAAAAATAATTTTATCAAGTTTTTGTATTTATTTCCCACTTTTCTTTATATATATACTCGATTTATATTAATCAAATTTAATTAGGTAATAAATATTAAATTGAACTAAATAAATAATTTTATATTTTTTACAGGTTCTATATTATGTAAAAATGTTATAAAAATTATTAAATCAAATTTTATATCAAAATATTATTTATTTAATGTTTTCTAATTATTTAACCATTGTAATCAGCCTATAATTAAATAAATAAGAAAAATAATTTAAAATTAATTTTTATATTTTTTTAAAGTATCTAGTGATGCTACTAATCATATAAAAATTTTATAAAAATATTTAATACACGTTTGTATTTATTTTGTATTTTCTTTCTTATTTCTCTCGGTTTAGAATAATGCAAAAGTAAATTCTTTTTAAATACTAATCGTCCCATTTATTTAATTTTTATAATTTTCGCTTGTTTATAAAAGTATAATAATCTCAAAAAAAAATTATAATTATTTTTATTACTGATTAATATTTTATTACGAATTTTATATTGGTTTTATGTTTAAATACTACATAATTCATATTTAATTATAAATAATATTCCATAAATTATAAAAATTATTTTTATACATCATAATACTTATAATACTAATTATAACATGTAAAAATAATTTATATATATTAAATTCAAATTTTTAATGAATATACAAAAAATAAAAGCAATTCGATAAAAAATATAGAAAATACCTCAAGTACTTTCCCAAGTTTGTGAGAGAGTTTTTTCAAAGATTTGATACAAGTTTTTATGAAATGGAAGTGGGTATTTATAGGAAAAAAATGGTTGGTGAAAAGAAAAAATATAAATAAAATAAAGGTGCCAATTTTGACAAAAAATAAAAACATGTTAAAAATATTTTTAATAAGTTTTTGTTTTTAAAAATATTTAGTCAAAATTCATGGGCTCATTATTTAATTTATAAAAAAATCTCTTTTTTATAAGCTAAAAATATATATATAATGATTAAAATAACTTATCATTTAATTAATAATTATGTTTCATATAGTTTTAAATATAATACGCATTAATATTAATATTAACTAAAGTTATTTTATATAATTAGTGTAAACTTTAGTTAACAAAAAGTGTCGACTAAAAATAAATATTTGATCAATGTCAAATTTAATTATATATTACGTATGGATAACAACCCTATAGTCAAATTAGTCAATTCGGGTATGGAAATATGAGGGTTGTTATAGTACCTACCCGTTAAAAGAAATTTCGTCCCGAAATTTAGTTGTTGCCATTAATCGGTGTTGTTCGTACATAGACGAGGATATTTACGTTTTATTTGATTTTCACGTTCCCAGGTATGCTCGGGGCCTTGCATGAATTCCAACGGATAGAATATTGTTTTGTTTCAAGAATTAGAATCATACATACCATAATTTCTACAAGTTCTTCTACGAAGTGCATTTTATTATTAATGCGGAGATCATTCAAAATGATGATGTTATACAAGTCATTTCAGTAAATTGGATATATAAAATGTGTTATGAATAATATCGAGCTCATTTAAACCTTGAGCGTTTATGCCACCACGCTAGGGTAGACAAAATAGAGAGGAGTTCATGAAAATCATAGTCGTGAAATTTGATAGAGATTGTCATTCTTTACAACAAGAATGATGAATATGAGTTGAAAATATTGTTTTATCAATATTGGGTAATATGGATAAAACGATTCGATTATAGGAAGAGTATAAATGAAGTTATCTTAAAAGAGCGAATGAGAAAATTAAATGTTCGCCTTAACTTTTGACGTAGTCACGATTGATTTCCGGAATTCAAGGGATTAAAGAAAATCTTCGTAATCTATAAAATTTGATTCTCCGGTATTTACGGAATTTTGAGATTTCTTTGATTAAA
Organism: Rutidosis leptorrhynchoides; assembly: GCF_046630445.1. Classification (NCBI taxonomy): domain Eukaryota; kingdom Viridiplantae; phylum Streptophyta; class Magnoliopsida; order Asterales; family Asteraceae; genus Rutidosis; species Rutidosis leptorrhynchoides. Next base: position 57,164,264 of record NC_092334.1, on the reverse strand, counting down.
TGCGGTGAATTGCCTCGATTGATGTGTTTGGAAATTTTGCTATAAATTAGCTTCTTCCGTTTCATTATCTTTATCACTTCTATACTTTCTTCCTCAATTCAAACTTCCAAAAGATTTGTTAATATGCTCAATCTCGTATTGATACTTGTTATTATATTGACCATATATGCAGTCATTCTTCTTTTTCTTTTACCACCAGAGGAATCTGTTTACTTCTACTATGCCCTTGGGGTTATAGTGTTTTTAATTATCCCGTGTCTTTATATTGCTATACGCATTGATATACACGGTTTGTAATTTTGGAGTCGTTATCGGGCTTTATATTTTCCCTTATATGTCGGAGCTTTATGCTTTTGTAAAGCAAGTAATGGTCCAGAATTCGTAGGTATGAAGTTTCGAATGATCATAATATATAAAGTAGAAAGGAAAGGTAATAGCACGATTTGATTTGTCATATTACCAGAATATCCGAAAAAGACCGAATCGTCAAAAAAAATATTTTCTTGATATATTTAGAGGTTAAATAGAATGTAAGAGTCGTGTAACATAGCAAATGATGATTATAAAGTCTATGAATCATCATCTTCCATTAAAAATTTAGCATGACTTACTGTAATATAATCACGTTGGCCTGACGTCATTATATTATACTAACTCATGCTTCAATTCTCAACACTTCTTTAAAACATTTATAATTTAAACTTGAATTTTACAGAATATAGAAAATAATACAGTTTCCTTTATGATGTATTAAAGATATCGCAAAGAGATAATTAATTGCGGACAAAAATCGTTATGAAAATATCTTCAGAAATATAGAGGATATTTATAACGACATTTTGGAATTTCTAAGTTCAAAAGTTGATGAAGAAAAATTTTCCGCAAGCTTTTAACATAACTTCGGAGCAAGATATTCTCTAAAGATTTCACCGGATCCAGAATTACCTGGATTCTTTGAATATAGGGTTTGGCCCTTGTGTTTGTCCTTGGTCTCCTCCATGGTTAGGTCAATCCGTTTTTCAGTTCCAAATTTTCTTTTGAGCTTTTCCAACGTACCATTCTTTATTATCAAACTGTTGGCCCTTAAGACCATCTACAATTTTTCTGTTTCCTCTGCATTTAATGCAGCCATATTTGAATCATCGGTTATCAATCCGAGATGGTTTCAAAAAATTTCGTTTTTAGATAATTAAACGCTGATTGTGATTGTCAAGATTCAAAGGATGTTTTCAAGAATTTTGAATTTGAAGTGTTTAAGCGTAAGTTGCATCCATCAATGGATCTAACGGTTGACAAAGAAATATTGTGATTTTCAAAAGTAAGGAATGGTAAGTTCGGTAGTTTGGTGTGATGATTCATCATAGAATACGAATGAATATAATTCATGAATTTAGTAATCTTTAGGAAGATAACACTTGCTAAAGCTTTACTTGGATTCTGATATGTCAAAATTAGAATATGTAATTGAATTTGTACGAAAATGGTTGTTCTTTAGTGAACGGATACATATATCTTGTGAACGTAAGTAGTATAGTTACTGATTATTGAATCAGAATTGAAGAATGTACAATGCAACATATTAATGTGAGATATAAATATTTCTCGGGTATTACCTACCCGTTAAAATATTTTCACAATTAACAGTTTGTACAAAAGAACTTTAATTACAATATTTATGGAGATATACGTTCATATATGTATTCTTCAAATATAATATAGATTTAATGAGTTAATATAATATTAAAATCATTTGATTTGCGGTTGGAACAAGAATAAATAATCTTCAAAACTTGAGAGATTACATAATCGTCGCGGAATATTTCTTTAATGGAGTTATGAATCAGTACTTCATCGTTCATTGTTATTGATATACCTCGGTATATGATGTTGGTGCTCGTGGAATTCTTGCGAAATTCACAAGACACGAATAATGTTTTCTAAAAAGTTTCGAGTACATCGAAAATGGAAGTGTAAAATCAGACATGTATTTGAATAATACACTTGTTTTATTATGAAATGGAGTTTATTGTGCTGAAGCAGTGATTAACGATCATTAAGTCATTAACGAAGGATGTACATTATAGCATATTAGTGATATGAATTAACCAAGTAGTACATATTAGTTAAGATTCACATGTAATAGTTTAGTACGAAAAGATTTATTAGTATTCCAAACCATATATATAAAGTATACATATATAATTCTTCAGGAAGAATGAGTCAATACATCTTAAATCATTATTACTAATATTCCTTGGTATCTATGGGGCGTATGATGTTGATATCCGAGGTACTGAGTGTGATGTTGAGGCGTGGGATGCAGATGTTGTTGGTGGTGAAGCAGATGTTGTTGGTGGTGATGCTGATGGTACTGGTTATGCTGCTAGTGCTACTGCTGGTGTTCGTAGGTTTCGCACCATATTCTCCAGAGCCACCACTCGAGCGCGAAGCTCGTTGACTTCTTCTATTATTCCGGGATGATTGGCGGTTCGGAAAAGTGGATGAATAAGATCTAGAATTTTAGATATTATATATTCATGACTGGATATCCTGGAAATGAGGGTGAAAATAGTGTTCCGAACGGGTTCGCCAGTAAGTGCTTCAGGTTCTTCACCATGAGGTGAATTCGGTTGGTGGAAGGGATTACCTTCTTCTTGTCTCCATTGATTAAGTTTACTACGAACCCATCCCCAATTCATCCAAAATAGATGATGGCTAATTGGTTCGTTTGTTCCGGTTACGCTGCCATTGGAGCTCGAGGAATCAGTTGAGAAATCCATATTATGTGATTTGAATTAGGATTTGATATGAGATTAGTGTTGAATACTGGATGATATATTCATCTCCTTGAATATGTATATGTAGCAAAAAGATTTCCGTAATTTACGGAGGAAATTTAGGAAAAGTGTTAGACAAAGATTATTGGGATAGATACGATAAGATATAATAAGATATGATGTGTCTATACTCTAATAATGGCAGTATGACGTGTCTAGATGATAAGTATGTAATCTGATAATCTTTTGATTAAAGATTTTCAATTCGTAATGACCTATTCAGGTCCAGGGGCTTGAGCTATATGATCCTTTAAATCAGTAATCCAAACGCTTTCTATTCTATAGTTTCGTAGACGTCATCCGTCAGGAAATTTCAATGATCAAAACAACAAGAAAGCAAAGAAAGTAATGAATATGAATAGTGATGACATTATAATGTCTTTGAGATTCTCGATAACTCAATGACATTTTCTGGTTCGCAAACCGATGCATAAAGGCATAAGGCATATAGGTACGTGATATAACAGGGAGTTATATACGTTTGAGTATGAATAGTAACAAATATAGGAGTTTCAAAATTCATGGATAATATTTCATGTAATACATATGTAATACACAAACCATGATAGATGACTTAGGAATGTCAAGAATTTCAGAAATCATAGTGTCACATTTAAACGCGGTGGTGTAATTGGATAGTACTTAGAAAAGTGAACAGAGTTCTTAGATTGGCTTGGCATTCTAAGATAAGTAAAGTTTCTAAAGTATAGTGTAGCATTCAACAATTAAAGGCACTATAGTCAAAGGAAGTTGTAGTCCTACATTGCTAAGGTACCTAATTGTATAAGGCACACTTAAAATTCAATCCTGGTTCTCTACAACAGCCTGCTCTGATACCAATCTGTCACACCCCCCAAAATGGACCAGGGGTAATTGTGACCAATCATATCATAACACAGTTGTATAAACGAGAACGACTCTATATGAGACTTTTTAAATAAAACATTTGTTAATAAAACAGCGGAAGCAGTAATACATGTTTACATTATTATTAAAACGTAAAATAAATGTTTATGAACTAAAATATAATATGCGATGTGGAATCCATGCAAGCATCAAATCTATCATCACAAAGTTGCAAACAGCTAGCTCAATCATCACTTGAGACAAAACATGCTTAAAGTGTCAACCAAAAAGGTTGAGTGAAATTCACAGGTTTATAAATAATATCCAAAGTTTTAGACCACAAGATTTAGTTTAAAGTTAATTGATATAGAAATATCAATCTAAAAGTGTTGCTGCATTTTGTAATATCGCTACTAAACAAGTTTACCCTATGACACCTTGTACTGTCAGTGTCGTGGAATCATTATTATGTAACCAAAGACCAACGGTCGAATGGTTAGAGACGTTACTCTCAATAGGCCTACTCACAATAATTAATTTTGCATTTAAACGTAGCAATTAACGATATTACGGTAGGGATTTAGCATGAATCAAAGCATGACAACATAGTTAACAATTTAGTACTTGTGTCTAAACGTAAAACAGTTATAAAGCAAGCATGTGTCTCACCCCAAAAGTTATAAAACAGTTATGAAACAGTAAAAAGTGGGGCTATGAAGTTCACCTTAGCAGCACAAAAGAGTATTTCACGAAAGAATTGAACGGAAGGACGTGACCGAGATCTCAACCTAGAGATAGAACGTATGATCAGACATTGCCTAACAGACAATAGTATATAGTACTATATTGATAGTAATGGTTCACTAAAGAATTTCCATTTTCGGAAGGTTACTATTTATGGAAAGTTTCCACTTATAGTAATTTTCCAATTTTAGAAAGTTCGGGTTAATCTTTAGCAAGACGTTGTATAACTTTACTCAAACTTCGTTGCTATCAAATAAGTCAGGAATGACCAGATGTAACCGGGGGCCCAGGACTCTTGACCAGAATCTAAGTCATGGCATTCGAGATCCACAAACTTACCCATAAATGGCAACCTAGACATCATTCACTTTCGACCGTGAGTAGCGATGAAGTTCACATGAATTGTACATTATCTTTGATTAACCTTCACTTTAGGTTTATATGTTATATTATATTTATTAATGTATTAACAATTTGATTATCTTATATTATATACTATAAGTTATTATTATTAAATTAGTATAGTTATAAAATAAGTGTTTATTAATAATGTATTGTTGTTAACTTACATTATAAGCATTATACTTTATTATATAGTATACTTAGTTATTAACCGTATGTTATAATAATAATATTAATTTAGTATATGTAATATACTTATGTTAATCGAAAATCATACTAATATATGTTAATTCGAATATTAATTCATTAAATATTATATTTATAATTTTTATAAACTTAGTTAATTATACAATTCAGTAGGATATTTTATAAAAATAATTTTATCAAGTTTTTGTATTTATTTCCCACTTTTCTTTATATATATACTCGATTTATATTAATCAAATTTAATTAGGTAATAAATATTAAATTGACCTAAATAAATAATTTTATATTTTTTACAGGTTCTATATTATGTAAAAATTTTATAAAAATTATTAAATCAAATTTTATATCAAAATATTATTTATTTAATGTTTTCTAATTATTTAACCATTGTAATCGGCCTATAATTAAATAAATAAGAAAAATAATTTAAAATTAATTTTATATTTTTTTAAAGTATCTAGTGATGCTACTAATCATATAAAAATTTTATAAAAATATTTAATACACGTTTGTATTTATTTTGTATTTTCTTTCTTATTTCTCTCGGTTTAGAATAATGCAAAAGTAAATTCTTTTTAAATACTAATCATCCCATTTATTTAATTTTTATAATTTTTGCTTTTTTATAAAAGTATAATAATCTCAAAAAAAATTATAATTATTTTTATTACTGATTAATATTTTATTACGAATTTTATATTGTTTTTATGTTTAAATACTACATAATTCGTATTTAATTATAAATAATATTCCATAGATTATAAAAATTATTTTTATACATCATAATACTTATAATACTAATTATAACATGTAAAAATAATTTATATATATTAAATTTGAATTTTTAATGAATATACAAAAAATAAAAGCAATTCGATAAAAATATAGAAAATACCTCAAGTACTTTCCCAAGTTTGTGAGAGAGTTTTTCCAAAGATTTGATACAAGTTTTTATGAAATGGAAGTGTGTATTTATAGGAAAAAAATGGTTGGTGAAAAGAAAAAATATAAATAAAATAAAGGTGCCAATTTTGACAAAAAATAAAAACATGTTAAAAATATTTTTAATAAGTTTTTTTTTTAAAAAATATTTAGTCAAAATTCATGGGCTCATTATTTAATTTATAAAAAAATCTCTTTTTTTATAAGCTAAAAATATATATATAATGATTAAAATAACTTATCATTTAATTAATAATTATGTTTCATATAGTTTTAAATATAATACGCATTAATATTAATATTAACTAAAGTTATTTTATATAATTAGTGTAAACTTTAGTTAATAAAAAGTGTCGACTAAAAATAAATATCTGATCAATGTCAAATTTAATTATATATTACGTATGGATAACAATCCTATAGTCAAATTAGTCAATTCAAGTATGGAAATATGAGGGTTGTTATAAGTATCGTCATAATCGTACAACTAGCAACATCATAGCATATATATTCGCATATCATCTCGTAACAAAAGCTAGTATCGTCAAAATCGTACAACTAGCAACATCATTAGCATAATATAATAATCATAATAATAATTAAATGCTAAACAACAACGAGTATAAACCATGGTTAACCAATCGTACAAGGGAATGGTACTCGAATTTCCCATCGGGGTTCATAACAACCGTTAGTGTACAACGAAATATATCACTAACCCCTGGGTAGTTCGGACAACGCATATCCATTCATAGCAACCGTTAGTGTACAACGAAATATATCACTAACTCTTGGGTAGTTGGACAACGCATATCCATTCATAGTAACCGTTAGTGTACCACGAAATATATCACTAACTCTTGGGTAGTTTGGACAACGCATATCCATTCATAGTAACCGTTAGTGTACAACGAAATATATCACTAACTCTTGGGTAGTTTGGACAACGCATATCCATTCATAGTAACCGTTAGTGTACAACGAAATATATCACTAACTCTTGGGTAGTTTGGACAACGCATATCCATTCATAGTAACCGTTAGTGTACAACGAAATATATCACTAACTCTTGGGTAGTTTGGACAACGCATATCCATTCATAGTAACCGTTAGTACCCAAAACGGCTATGGTATGCTAACCCCCGAGGTGTTCCCAAAACGGCTATCGTCGCATCGATGTGCATCAAAACCCGGCTATTGTGCACATCGCGCACAAGCAAATAAATTATATACATACATGTATAATTATTCCACTCACCTTGAAGTCTTGAAGAAAGCATCCAAGTTCGTCAATCCGCCAATGAACACACACCTATTCCATTATCATAACATCAAACAACACACTTAGAGTGGATTTACAAACCAACTCAATTCGACACTTAGTGTAATTTCGACCAATTGCACTTCCAAGCACAAACAACACCCAAACTAACCAATAATCACTAATCACAAGTGAAAATGGCTTTATAACGCCAATCAAACCCAATCATAAGTGTTAAACACCTATCTTGCCCAAAATGACATCTAAACCCTAATTTTGACCCATTTCAAAATTAATCAATCAAATACACTCAAATGGGTTCCAACACTTCCATAATCACTAAACCTAGTGATTAAACCCAATTACAAGTCCTAAATCATGGCCAAGTCGGTTTCCAGCCCAAAACCCACCACCAACAACAATAAACCCGATTACTATCATCAATGAACTCACTTCAAGAGTTTAAATGAGTTTCTCTACAAGACAAGTTCAAACCCTAACTTTGAATATCAAATCAAACAATGAAATTCGGAATTAAAACTTACCACAACAACCAAAACGTAGCTAGGAATGAGGTGAACAACTTTAACACTCGAGCTTTTGATCAATTCGAGCTTCTTCTTCTCCAAAACCCCAATTCTCTCTCTAGAATTCTCCCTCTCTCTAAGATGGTTGAGAGTGTTTGTGGATGTGAAAGTGATCCAAAGCTGGATCCAAAACAGCTGATAAGCTCTCAGATCCGTCCTCAAGTGAAATGACCAAAAAGCCCCTCATTTAACTCAAAATAGAAAAAGACAGAAATCTGTCGCAGGCATGGTGCGCGGCGCGCACCCTTAACCCTGCGCGGCGCGCACTAGGGTCTGCACAGTCTGTCTGCTTTTAAATTTCAACCACGCTTCACCCACTTAATGTACGCCATAAATACTTCATGTGCAATAAATATTTGGGTCTTACACTAATGCATCCTAACAACTATCAATTAGACACACTAATGCAAGACCTGGTTCGCTAAGACCACCGCTCTGATACTACATGAGACGACCCGTCCTAATCCATAAGGACGAATACAATAACATATGATTACATTGCGAGGTATTTGACCTCTATATGATATATTTTACAAACATTGCATTCATTTTAAAAGACAAATTTTCATTTCATCGAAAGTTGATAGGCATGCATACCATTTCATAATATCCAACTATAAATGACCTAATCTGTCATTTGCTTAATCATAATCTTTAATGAACTCAACGACTTGAATGCAAAGTCTTTTGAAATATGCTATGAATGACTCCAAGTAATATCTTTAAAATGGGCAAATGCACAGCGGAAGATTTCTTTCAATCCTGAGAATAAACATGCTTTAAAGTGTCAACCAAAAGGTTGGTGAGTTCATTAGTTTATCATCAATATTCATTTCCATCATTTTTAATAAACCACAAGATTTCATATTTCCATTTCTCATAAACATCATGCATGCATATAGCCATATGCATAAAAATCATTCATATGGATTGAACACCTGGTAACCGACATTAACCTTAATGCATAGAATATCCCCACAGACATCTCGTCTGTATAATAATAATCTCGAAGTACTAAAGCCATCTATAGACATGAATGAGGTTTGTTAGACCCAATAGATCTATCTTTAGGATTCACGTCAATTAGGGTCCATTTCCCTAATTCTTAGGTTACCAGACTTGAAGGGCGATATTCAATTTCGATAATCCAACCATATAATGTAGTTTCGATTACTTGTGTCTATTTCGTCAAACATTTATAAAAGCACATGTATTCTCAGTCCCAAAAATATATATTGCAAAAGCATTTAAAAAGGGAGTAATGAAACTCACAATACTGTATTTCGTAGTAAAAATATATATGACGACATTGAACAAGTGCAAAATTGGCCTCGGATTCACGAACCTATATTAATTATTAATTATATATATTTATATGTTGGTCAATATCTGTCTAACAATTTAGGTCAAACCGTAGTGTATCACAATCCTAATGCTCGAGACTAATATGCAAAAGTCAACAAAAGTCAACTTGACCCAAAATGACTTCCAAAATCTTTACATGATTATTATATAACTTAAATATAGTCGTTTTATATATTTAAATATATTTAACAGATTTTATTAGAGTAAATAATATAAATCATTTATTAATAAATAAAAATTTATATTAAAATTTATATATAATAAAAATATATTTTTATATGTCTTAAGTAATAAAATTTATAAAGTTCACTTAATATCATAAAAATATAATGGTATGTATTATTAATGTAATTATATTAAATGTGGTAAAATATCTTTGTATCACATATTCATTTGATAAAATAATATTGATAATAATAATAATAAGTAAAAGTTGTATTATTGTGTAATAATAATAATAATTATCATTATTCTACTAATAATAATAACAATATTTATATTTACTAATGATGATATTAATTATGATAAAATGATGATTCTAATCATGATACTTTTAATAATAACGATACTTTTTAATATTAACAATAATAATAATAATAATAATATTTTATAAAAATAATAATTCTATTCAAAATGATAATTTTTAATAATAATAATACTAAAATGATAATAATAATGATATTTTATAATAACAATGGTATTTCTATTAAAAATGATAATTTTAGTAGAAATGATAGTTTTAATATTAAAATACTTTTAATAATAATAATAATAATGATAAAAATAATGAAAATGATATTTTTATCTAAATCAATATCTTACAATATTTTAATTTCATCATGATACTTATACTCATTATTTCCTAATCAATTTTTTTAATAGCTTTTAGTCCTCTTTTATATCGCATTCATAATAATGATAATAATAGCAATCATAATAATTAGATGACACTAATATTAGTTTTAATGATAATTATATTAATAAGTATTATAATAATATTAATGATAATACTAATAATTATAATAATAATGATAATGATACTATTAATAATAACCTTAATGATAATAACGATAGTAAATTAGTAATAATAATAACAATAACAATTTTTAATAATAATACTTATATTAATAATGATAATAATAATAATAATAATAATAATAATAATAATAATAATAATAATAATAAGAATAATAATAATTATTATTATTATTATTAGATAATAATAATAACGATGATAATAACGACGATAGTAATAATAATCATTTTAACAATAATAATACTAAAATTAATGATAATTCAGTTGACTATATCTTTTAATCCGTTCATCGAAACCATACGCTTTCTAAATGAAAAGTTATTAATTTTTCGCCAGCTTTCCAACGACATGCATATCATATACCTTATCTCAGTAGCATATGTATTAAATTCATGATTTATCATAAACTATATAACGACGAAAATAAACATTCAAGCATACATAATCATATATACTCGAGCACTAGTCAGGGATACACTATTAATATATAAAAGATAAGATATGAATGCTCACTTATCAATATTGAGATTCAATATTGCAGGAAAGTACGTAGACGCAACGGAGATGATAAACACTAGATTTGACTCACGAGCTACACCCCTGAACACTACTCATAACCTCCATAGCTATAACCCATAAATTCCTTAACTCTATCCCGCTCGAAAAACCCGTTTTGAAATATCTCACTCATAATCTCGTCGTAGTATTTTATGTATAATACTAATAATAATAATAAGATTAATAATAATATTAATCTTCATAATATATATATATATATATATATATATATATATATATATATATATATATATATATATATATATATATATATATATAAGAGAGATTGAGATCGTAGATTGAGGAATGAATCAGCTAAGCAAGAAAACGTTCGATTTATAAGGATGTTGCACCCACCTACCACTCATGCGATCGCATGGGCTTTGTGGGTAACAGCCATGCGATCGCATGGCTCCCTTTGCCAGCTCAAGATCGATTAAAACTCCTGCCGACACTCTTTTATTATTATTATATATATTATATTTAATTTATATAATTATTTATATATTATATTAAATTCCCGTTCATAGTTAATTTGTAAGTTTAGTTCCGATAATTCGTACGTTGACGCTCGACTCATGTCCTGGTTCCGGTTTCTTGAAGGTCGTTTCGTACACTTAGAAAACTCGTACTTTACGTTTCGCGATAAGTACCTTTATTAATAATTAGACATATTCGCTAATAATTCATATTACAAGAATTGTAATTTATACATTTGAGTGTTTTGGTCATTTGCTTCTTTAAATCAATGCTTCGTTATTTATCAAAGTATATTTAATAATATTAAAACGTTTTATGACTAAGTTAATATATATATATATATATATATATATATATATATATATATATATATATATATATATTCATTTAGAATTATAAATTTATACATATTATATATGTTTTATATTTCAAATATCATTATATATAATCATTTAAATAATAGAATTTACTATGTCGTATCACGTTTACGTTTTTGAAACAATATATATATATATATATATATATATATATATATATATATATATAATATAAAACTTTAATTAAATTCTTCTAATTCTATATAATCAATTTATCTTTATAAATAACAGGTTTTAATAGCTCAGTTCTTGAAATCGTTTTCATACGTTTGAAACTAAATCAATTAATATTATAAAGTTTAATTTTCTAAAACTATTTATATTCAAAGTCATTTTATTAAAAGGTTATAATAATAGAAATTGTTATATCATAAACGTTTCCATAAAGTAAAATTATATAATATGTAAGTCATAATGGTTTCTAGTTTTTCAATTTATTCGTGATTCGTAGGGTTAAGTCTAATGGGTGATCAAACGTATGAAATCATCTTAATATAACATGTCAAATGTGTTTATCTTATCGACAAATCATTATCTCGATTATTTACTCTACATGACTTCACTTTTACATTAAATATTATGAAAGCTTAAATAGTTATCTTATCAAGAGTCACGAGGAAATTATTGTAGGACACATATTGGAAATCAAACAGGAATTTCCACTAACATTTGTCTAACTCTCGTTAATTAACACTTTGTTCTTACTTGTAAATCACTTTATCATTTATTCTGAATACCGTTAAAAAGGAACGATTTCTCAAATCAATGTGGACCACATAACAGAGACCCGTAACAATATCACAATGTATCTGATAATTCAATCATTTGATATTATCTTTTAATTCCTTTGATAAATATATTAAACATATATTGAATCAAACTCGTCCATGTAAAGTATTATACTTCTAATAGTTTGTTAACATTTTCAGTTACTATAACTATATATTATATATACATATCTATATACACATAAATGTTTGTGAATCGTCGAGCACAGTTAAAGGGTAATTGATTACATGAACACAGTTCCAAGATTTTGAGATTTCAACATTACAGACCTTGTTTATCGTGTCGGTAACATATAAAGATCAAGTTTAAATTTGGTATGAAATTTTCGGGTTGTCACAAAAATATCAAATCTTATACAAACAAAAGGAAACCCTCGTATATGATATGTCAAAGCTCACCCCAAAAAAAAGTGAAAATGGGCACGTATGTTGAAAGAAATCAAAAGCTCTCAACGAGCAATCACCAACATGGCCCGACTGGTATTGGGAAGATCGCAAGACAGACGAATGCCCGACAGCCCCACGGGTCGTAATTCGAGTCTCGAAATCAACCGGAAGCACAAGAAACAACTTTCGTTCGCAAGGGATGCGCATAGCACATCGTTATCCGAGCACAAACGAATCGTATTCCTCGAGTCCGGAAGAACCAACAACCCGACGACCAATCGGATGACATAAGATACATCGAATGACCATCGGCATTCGGTAATTTCCAATCTATCCGCAGCTGAAGGCGGAATACGTTCGAAAAAATTCAAAAATTCTAAACAAATCTTCGAATCCAAATCGAAGCCTGAAACAGAACAAAACAGCAAGGCCGCACAAAAAGAGAAGACGGAAAAGGAAAAACACAAACACTTACCAATACCGTGAGCAATGTGCCTCGGCGAATAACGGCAACCCCATCTTTCGAGCATCAACAACAACAACAACAACAACAACATCAATGATTAATCAAGCAAAGGGGTTATTCATAACATCGAAAGGCAATTTACTAAGGCTGAGAATTTATAAAGAGAAGCACTGTTGAAGACACAAATGTAGAATACTTGGAAGTAAAAAGTGAAAAACTCAGGTGAAAAACGAAGCTATTTATAGCCACAAAGTAAACAAGAAGCAATGATGAAAGTGGCATACAGTTGTCTCTTGGAAAATTTTCAAGATATCGATAAACGGAACGTAATCACTGAAAACGACACAGTTGCAAAGAAAAACGTCTTTTCAGGAGACATACGCATTTAATGCACGTCCACTCAAGCGCTTGGCACAATTTCCTAAGTTTGGCGACGGTAACCGTTCCGGCTACCACCACCAAACTGGGGGGACTTAATGATACGCATAATGATCAGTCTCAAAACAATCAAGCATCCCGGCAAGGATCTTACCAGGCACCGTCTGTCTCGGAATACGGACCCTTTCCCAACATCCATCCGACATCATCTCATCAACTTTACCATGCCATACAAATGGCTAGACCAAGAGCCCGGATGACATACACATAAACGACATCATACAACCAGTCATGATAACTATAACCGTGAAAAAACACTTGAAACAAGTGGAGAGCAAAACCTTCCCGGCTAGACTGAGAGCACCGTGATGCCTTAGCCGGAACCAACATGCCGTCAGTATCGTCACGGCATCCCAACCCAACACAAGGATACTCTCCCGGGAAAAGCACGACGTCCCGGAGAAAGTACATTGTCCCGGAGTAGACACTTCATCCCGGAACGAGTACCTGACAACGGAACAAGCATGGAAACAAGTTGCATGCCACGTCAGCCCACGAATCTAGGAAAGTTTGTTAGGATCTGTTAATGCCGTCAGTATCGTCACGGCATCCCAACCCGACACAAGGATAATCTCCCGGGAAAAGCACGACGTCTCGGAGAAAGTACATTGTCCCGGAGTAGACACTTCATCCCGGAACGAGTACCTGACAACGGAACAAGCATGGAAACAAGTTGCATGCCACGTCAGCCCGCGAATCTAGGGAAGTTTGTTAGGATCTGTTATTCCCATGAAAAGGACAGGTGCCACGTCACCCCTCGGGATTGACAAAGTTCGTTACAACCATGAAAAGGACATGTGACACGTCATCATTCCCTCTAAAACATCTATAAATACGTAAACAAGATCTTTCATCTGGGGAACACTGGATGCATTAATGTTACTCTGCCCAAATCAATTGCAATAGCATTACTCTAGTCGTTAGCTTAACTCTGATCAGCACTCCGATCATCATCGGAGCCAATCCTCACTCTAAGATATTAACTTATTCGATTCCGATCGAATAAGGTTAATTCAATCGATTGTTTTACGCCCTTGGAATCCAGATTCCAAATCGGGGTTTGCACAATTATTGGAGTTAAAACATTCGACTTACTATTTTTCCCAAATCAAGCACTCAAATTCAAGATCTAATCCACATTTAACGATTTTGGTTTGATCAATGTTCTTTATGCAGATCTGCAGTTTCAACAATTTGTTTGGTTTGTTTATGCAAAAAGCTGACCATGTATATTTTTGTTTAAGAGTTTATTTAATACTTGTGATTTTGATTAAGTTTTAATCTTAGGGTTTTAAATTTTTAATGGTAGTGATTGAAGAAATGGAAAAGTGAGTTTGTGATAATATCTTTGATGTGTTTTTTCCAGACTTAATATGTTTGATTGAAGATATATTGGGTTTGTAAAATTTAAATACATGTTTGATGTTTGGAAATTGATTGAAGAAAAGGAAAATCAAGTTAGGGTTTAATGATTTTAGGTGGAGAGGAAGAGGTGAAGTAAAAGGAAAAATAGAAAAGAAAAATTAAAGGACGAAAATACCCCTCACGTGACAAGCAAATGATGTGTCTTAACGGCCCTAATTCACGTCCGCGAATTTTAGTGACTAACCTTGTAATTTTTAACCACCACAGTGACTAAAAATGCAAAAAACAACAACAACAACAACAACCAAAAAAAAAAAAAAAAACAAAATCATAGTGACTAAATATGCAATTTTTGACAGACCACGGTGACCATTTTTGTAGTTATGTCTTTAAATTTTTAGTTTTGAACAAGTAACTAAGATTTATACTGAATCAGCTGTTGTAATGTAAAAAGCTTTTGTTTAACTTGAACACAGCTAATCTCTGTAGTCATTAACTTCAAGTTCATATCAAGGTACAACTTCTATTGCATGATATATGTATAAGGCTTTACTGCATAAGTTTTAACCAAGATACAACTTTTACAATTACATCGATATCGATATCGATATCGATGTATATATGTGTGTGAAATTAAGAAAGTGATTGTGAGAATATGTAGTTGTACCTTAACAATTAGAGGTTGAAAGTGGGGGTTCTTAATTTTACATCAGAACTTGGGTTTCATGTATTTTTTTAATTTACGGGATTTTGTGGAGAAGATCTTCATTAAATGAGAGAGGGAAGACAAAATGACGAAATTACCCTCATGTGCATTTAACAGTTATTTTTAATGTCCGTCAGTGAATTGGACTCTTCGTAAAATAAATGAATACCACAGTGACCCTTCAAGTCAAAAAAATTCTTTTGAACTCCGGTTGTAGTTGTGAACATACCACAGGGACCCCCATGTAATTTTGTCAATATTAAAATTTTCATCTAAGTATTATATATATATATATATATATATATATATATATATATATATATATATATATATATATATGGGCAGGATCAATGGGGAAGTAACCAATCGGGGGGAAACAAAAATTTTTTTTTTCGTTTTTTTTGGAATTTTTTTTCCGGCATCAAGATCACACGAAAATATGAACATTTAGAAGAGACACTTCGTGATGAATGTTATTATTTAGGCAGGAAAACGATCGACAAAAATAACATTCAAGATAATATTGTTCGTGAAAAATATGAACGTTTTTTTCATGTTTTATGAAGTAAAATTTAGCCCGATTTAGGGTTTAGGGTTTGGTGTTTTGAGTTTATTCCATAAACCCAAAATACCAAACTCTAAACCCTAAACTCTAAACTCTAAACCGTTCGTGTTAAAAAACTCAATCTAAATCCTAAATCTAAACCCTAAATCTAAACCCTAAACCCTAAATTTCTAAACCCTAATATCTAAACCCTATAAACCCTAATATCTAAACCCCAATAGCTAAAACCTCAACATACGCTCGAAAAACACGATAATTGTTATATATTACTTCTTCGAGCGTTTTCCCGTCAAAATAAAAACAATTATCACAAAGTGTCTCTACTAAATGTTCATATTTTCATCCCATCTATAATCTTCGTGAACAAAGTTTTTTCAAAAAACAAAAAAAAAATAGGTTTTTGCTTCCCCCGCTTCCCCCCGATTGGTTACTTCCCTCTTGATCCTACCACTATATATATATATATATATATATATATATATATATATATATATATATATATATATATATATATATATTCAAAATAATATTCTTCGTACATACTTTACAATAAATTGACTATAGTTAAATAATACTCCGCAATACTTTGCAATAGAATGAGTACTCTGTGATGACCCGGGAATTTCTGACCAAATTTAAACTTAATCTTTATATAATTTCGATACGATAAGCAAAGTCTGTAATATTGAGTCTCTAAAATTTTAAACTGTGTTTATGCATTCATTAAACCCCGACTGCTCACGACGATTCACGAACCGCTATTTATAATTAAATATATATATATATATATATATATATATATATATATATATATATATATATATATATATATATATATATATATATATATATATATATATAAATATTAAATTGAAATATAGTTTGAAGTAATATATGATTTTAGTAATTGAGATAAATAGGTAAAATAATATACAAAATAATAAAGTGGTTATTAAATTAGAGCTATATATAAATATGATTTCTTTAAATAATTATTATGATATGTATATTGGAATATATATATAAGATATGAATTATATTTATATAATTAGTAAATATTACATAATTAGTAATATGTAATATTAATGTATTAAGTTACAAGTTAAAATATAGTTGTTATACTTATTAATTTCATTTTATTATTAATAATGATAGTAGTATCAGTATTATTAAATATATAGACATAAAATTTGATATGCATAATTTATATCATTATTACTATCAATATTAAAAATTACTAATATCATTAATGTTATTATTATTAGTAATATTATTATTAACATTATTAGTCATAAATATCATTATTCCTGTTATTTATATTATTAAATATCATTCTTATTATTAGTATTTTAATTGTTTCTAATATTATTAACTGTATTATTATTATTTAATATATTTATATTTATTAATTTTTAGTATTAATAAAAATCAGATAAAGAATCCAATTTTGTATTGCATCACCATCGAAATCTTATTCTCTGTCTGGAATCTTGGACATATCGAAAGCGAATTCACAGAAAACACCAATTTCTGTTAGACATCAATATCAACTTTAATAAATTCTTCATTTTCTCTGTGCTTTCACCCCACATATGTTTTGCTTAAGATTCCTACTGGATTAAACGTTTATATTTTCTTTGTATTACATTTAGCCACACTTATCTCATCTATCTACCCTCTCTATATGTTCATACATTTACATAGGAAGGAAACCACCACTTTTGTGGAGCCATTACCACAATCATCAACAACCATTTCCAACCGTAAACTACCACCAAATCTCCATTGCTAATTGCATTTTTCCTTGTTTACGTGTAAACCGAAAACAATCACTCTCACTTTTATTTCTGTTATCTTCGTGAACCTCATTTACCAACACCACTAGTCATATTCTTGTCAATAATATTTCTTGTGACCTGCTACTACTGATAACCGCTACTGCTGAGTTCCGGTTACCAACTCACCAAAACAACCACTATTCTCTCATCTCTCTTCTTGTGTCGACATACACCTTCTCCAAACTTTCGATCACCACCTTCGATTGAACAACCCATTTCACCTTCGAGGACCCGTCACCACACACGATTAAGTTAACAACCTTCACCTTATTTCCTTCACCATGATCGATCCTTACAATAATCAACTCTTAAACCGTCATCTTCACCACCATTCAAAACCATCGCTGCTACTGTTTAACTAGTTCCATTCTATCAATTTTTTTTTTTTGTAACAAAATGAGATAAGTGGAACATGTTCACCTCCTAAAATTTGTTGTCCACTTGGGTACATTTATTAATATTGTACAGCATTTTTCAAATTTCAAGTGGAAGTAGTTACAAAAGGTATGGCCGACAACTTTAAATAGACAACACCCATTTGAAGATCCTTTTGAGCTGTACCACTTTTCTTTATTGGAATATAATGTTTTTTTTTCATGTAACAAAACAGAACTCGGATAGGTTAGACTAATTTGATATTGGGGACGATTTAAAAAAAAAAAATGCAGCGGTTATTATCCTATCCTCTTTATCTATCAACATATCAAGATTTTTTTTTTATGCGGGCTTATGAAACTGTAACTTGGGCCGCCATTTATTAATTGGGCTTAGACAACTCGTTGGGCTAAATGGATTCTAAATGGAAACGGGAACATATTCGGTCAAATAGATTCGAGTTATAAATTATGACAGAAAGAAGAAGTAGGGCAGGTGGCCTGGGAGACTTTGAGGTGAATGAGAGGTCGCAGGGTCGAACCCTTGCTGTGGCATTTTTTTTTATTGGAAGGTTTATTATTAAAGGCATCCAGCTGATTAATTAGGAGTTCAGGGAGAGAGAAACTGACAGGAAGGTTATATACTTTGGGTAGCAATTAAAATCAGGAAAAATGAATTGGATTGGATGGTGAAGGTGTTTGTGGGCGAGCGAGAGGTCTCGAGTTCGAGCCCTGTCTGGGGCAAATTCCTTTTAGGAAGCTTATTAAAGGGTTCGTGAATCCAAGGCCAGCCCTGCATTGTTCAGTTTCGTCATATGTATTTTTACTTCAAAATACAGTATGCGTGAGTTTCATTTGCCCTTTTACTCTTTACAGTTTTGGGCTGAGAATACATGCAAATGCTTTATTAACTGTTTTACAATATTTGTATGCGTGAGTTTCATTTGCCCTTTTACTCTTTACAGTTTTGGGCTGAGAATACATGCAAATGCTTTATTAACTGTTTTACAATATTTGTATGCGTGAGTTTCATTTGCCCTTTTACTCTTTACAGTTTTGGGCTGAGAATACATGCAAATGCTTTATTAACTGTTTTACAATATTTGTATGCGTGAGTTTCATTTGCTCCCTTTTTAAATGCTTTTGCAATATATATTTTTGGGACTGAGAATACATGCGCTGTTTTTATAACTGTTTTACGAAATAGACACAAATAATCGAAACTACATTCTATGGTTGAATTATCGAAATCGAATATGCCCCTTTTTATTAAGTCTGGTAATCTAAGAATTAGGGAACAGACACCCTAATTGACGCGAATCCTAAAGATAGATCTATCGGGCCCAACAAGCCCCATCCAAAGTACCGGATGCTTTAGTATTTCGAAATTTATATCATGTCCGAAGGAGGATCCCGGAATGATGGGGATATTCTTATATGCATATTGTTAATATCGGTTACCAGATGTTCAATCCATATGAACGATATTTTTGTCTCTATGCGCGGGACGTATGTTTATGAGAAATGGAAATATGAAATCTTGTGGTCTATTAAAAATTATGAAATGATTATTTATGTTAAACTAATGAACTCACCAACCTTTTGGTTGACACTTTAAAGCATGTTTATTCTCAGGTACGAAAGAAATCTTCCGCTGTGCATTTGCTCATTTTAGAGACATTACTTGGAGTCATTCATGACATATTTAAAAAGACATTGCATTCGAGTCGTTAAGTTCATCAAGATTATTATTAAGTCAAATATAGTAAGATATATTACTATGATAGGTTTTGCTATTGCTAGAGGTGTGGGGGCCCAGATTGTCTCTAGGCTCCCCACTAATTTTTTGTAAGTTTTAATACTTTTAAGTTTATAATAATAATAATAATAATAATAATAATAATAATATTATTATTATTATTATTATTAATAATAGCAGCAATAATATAATAATTAATAATAATAATAATAATAATAATAATAATAATACATATTTGTTTTAATTCACAATAAAGGATAAAGGATCACTGAATAAAAAGATTAAGGGGGTGAATTGTTACTTTCAGAAAAGATGAGATATCAAAAGTAAAAATTACTTTAATACTCCGTACAGTGTGATCTTCCCCAAATTCCATTTCAAGACCTACTACAATTCTCAAATAGGTTTTTAAGAAAACTCAAATGTGCAACGAGTGACCATATATTAAAGCCGACGCTGCGTGAATCGCATTTTTCTTCTCATTTTCTAAAGATATGAGTCGTCGTTATGATAAATTTGTCCATGGTGTACTTTCACCTGATGAAGACCAAGAGTTCTCTAATGTAGATCTTCTACGAGAAATTTATAATAAAAATGATGAGGTTATGAGAGGAAAGCTGAAGTCTCTTGTAGAAAACTGTGTTGATTCTTCTTGGGTGGAATTTGTTACAGAGCTATCGAGGAAAGCTGCTTCACTATTGAAATTGGGGAAAGAATTCATGATTAAATCTAGTTGTGGCAAGCCAGAAGAAAGGTTGTAGTCTCAAATCACATTTATTTATTTATTTATTTATTTATTTATTTATTTATTTATTTATTTATTTATTTATTGGCATAATTAGTTTCATAATCCTTCTTGTTATTTAAATCAAATGTAAATGTATAGTGTGTGATATATGAAACGATGCTAGCTTGGCATCTGTCGTGAACTTTTGCTCCTGATTTTAGGGAGCTCATCTTTGTACATTGTTTGAGAAATAAATTGACTGCTTTTCAAAAAAATTAGGTCTGTTGTTCTTTAATGTTTAATTCATATCAATTTACATTCATGTTCATATATATTTGGTTTGTTTGGGTATGTTGCAGTAAGGTTATCAAAGGGTTGGTGTTTGATGAGTATGTAGCTCACGAGGACATGCCAAAAACCCTCATAAAACCCAAGCTGCTATTGATCAAGGGTTCCCTCGAATGTTGGGGGTTGTCTTTTTTTCAGGTGCATTTTATTGTTTCTTTATTTAACCTAGAATTTAGTTTAATTTAATAAAGAAACACTTACTATTACTATATGTGCGAATCTAATAATGAATACTTACTGTTACCATATATGCTAAACCAGGAGGAAAATAAAGGAGGGTATGTTATCGAGACGACAGTTTTCGAGATGATAGAAAAGCTGAATCCAAGTGTTATCATGGTTGAGGGAAAAGTTTCCGATGAATTTCAGAAGTATATCCTTGAAAAACGGGCGATTTTAGTTAAGGAAGTAACACAACATCAATTGGAAATGGTTGCTCGTTTTACTGGCTCACCAATGTTGTCTTCAAAGAGTGTCCAAGAGTTGATGCAGTGTGAATCGTATAATCTTCAAGAAGATGCTGCTGGTAGAAGTCAGCCAAACAAGCCTCCATTGTATCTTGACCCGGGAATGGGCGTTACGGTTGGTTTCAGTTTTAATTGTTGTTTACTTTGTTTGGTACTACTACTACTACTACTACTACAAAACTTGTTCATTTAAATGTTAATGACCCTTTAAATGTTAACTGTTAAACAGATTTTGCTAAAAGGATCCGACAGTAATGAACTTGAGAGAGTTAAATGTGCTCTCGAGTATGCAACCATGCTTGCATATCATTTAAGATGTGAAATTCCTTTCTATATTAATCATCAAGTTGCAACCACCTCTGCTACAGCTGCCCCCAATGAAATTGAGTCATACGACCCACTTGTTCTCAAAGAGATTTTGGATACTCAAACTTTATTAGTGTTAAGCTCAAGATTTAACGTGATTAAACGGAAAACTTGTCAACAAAGTATTTCCCGCATCAAATTCTATAGCCGTTCTGATGTTCCACTTGGAATTTTTTTGAAGGATAACTTACTCCATCAGGTTATTTCATTACTTTGATATGATCTTTGTTTTTTATCTTGTAATATAATATAATGCTATGCTATTGTTTGTATCTTTGTTTTAGCTCACCTTCTTAATACATTTCATGTTATTACTCATTAGAAGTTTCTTCCTGCTCAATTACTTTTTAAGTAGTAGAAAAAAATAGTAGGCTCGGTCACAAGCTTAGCTAATAGGTGGTTTGTCGCATGGTTTAAGCCGATCAGACTGACTGAGTTGTGCCTACCACCCACCGAAGTCACAAACATCATCTTTTTTATTTTTAGCCTTGTTTTCTTTCATAATAATTAAACAAGTCAGAAAGCTAGAACATGTTATATAAGTGTTTGAGCATTTGTCCTTTCATTCAATTAGGAGGGTGGGTTTGAACTTTATTAGCTTGATATTGATGTTTTGGACAGTAGGTATTATCTACATATATCTCTGACCAGCCATTTTCAAACACATGTGTCATTATGATGCTATGCATGCTTGCTTGATGAACTTGTAATTAATTGGCACTAAAAGTTATGAGTTGTGATCTTATATATACGCAGAACGTGGTTGCGTGTGGAAGCTGTAATGAAGGACCCGAAACTCATCTTTATTGCTATAGACATCACAATAAGGAAATCACAATTCAAGTAAAGAGTCTTCATCCAGAAATGCTATTGCCCGGTCAAGATGAAGGAAATCTTTGGATGTGGACTGGTTGTGACCAATGTGTAACCGGAAGTTTAAAGTTTAGCAAACGTGTATCACTTTCAGATACTGCACGCAGTTTATCATTTGGGAAGTTTCTAGAACTGGGATTCTCAAACCAGTCATCATGGCAAGTACCATTATCTGGTTCTGGTGTTTGTGACCATTCCTCCAACTACTTGGTCTACTTTTTTGGGTATTCCCTTCAAACCCCTACTTATTACAGTATGTCTGTTTTTGAGCTGCTGTTTAATTACTTGTGAAAGGTTTAATTCGTATTCATGTTATGTTATCTGTAATTATATTATTATTAAGTAGTACAGAGTATTACTCTTATCTAGTCCATATCATATATACTTGTGTTGATCCTGTTCTGTTGTCGTTATATTTATTATATACACTGTATATTTCTGGACTAGCTGGCAAAATCATACTGTCAAAAGTTCTTTCGACTACCGGTGCAAGTTCAAGCCACGTGGTACCCTTTTTTATTATACCGGTTTTTGTAAATATTCATTTATTTATACTGATATTGTAAATACCTTGAGTTTGTATGGAATTGTATTTTATTATTTTATTATCTATAGGAACCTTACTGTTTATAAGATTTATGTTTAGTAACCTTCAATAAAATATTGAAACAATAAGTAAGGTTGTAACATTATCCCAACTGTTATGTTATTGATATTGAAACAATAAGTAAGGTTGTAACATTATCTCAACTGTTATGTTATTGTTATGTATTATCGTTATTTTTTCTTTATGTTACTGTAGATGTAAATATTTTGCTACAACAATAATGTTACTTTACTATGTCAACTAGTTATATTCCATTTAAATCCGGACCAAAGCGCGAAGATTCATAATCCTCGCTTTACCTAAATGCGAAACAGGCCAAATAAGGTGTGTGGATTGTTGGTTGTTGTCATAAGTAAGGATATGAAAAAAAGTTATCATTGTTAAATTTGAGGTGGTAAATTGTGTGGGTTGAAACAACACTCTTCTAATGTTGCAGGTTTTACTGTAAGCAATTGGAGTTTCAAGTATGGACCACACAATTGTAATTTAGTAGAAACATATACCTTGATACTTAATTGACTACCAGTTTCCCTTGTAGCCGATTTATTACTTTATTACATTATCCTATTGACCATGCTGACCTTGCCATTTGTAATTAAAAGTAACTAGTTGACTCGTCTTTGAAACCTAGATACTATTTGACTGATAACACGATTTTGTGAAATTTGCAGATTAGGATCTAAGGTTGCAATTCTTAGATCCTCTACAGTAGCTAATGTTGATTATTCAGTGGCTTTGCCACCTTGGAAGGTCAATTCAATGGTAGAATCACTGACGGGAGAAAATGCTGATGAACATAACGTGTGTACTCTGATTGCACGTGCGTTGGAATCTATGAAATGTGATGCTCATTCCTTTGAGTCTTCTTCTCAACCCGATCGAGTGATTTCTTTGAGCACATCAAATTCAGTAGGTCTTCTATTTCATGAAGACTTCTTGGATCTTCGTGACCAATTTTGTGGTTTATCGGAATCAGACTTTATTGCTTCCTTAAGACGTTGCGAGAATTGGGACGCGAAAGGGGGGAAAAGTAAAGCGTTTTTTGCCAAGACTCTTGATGGCCGGTTTATTGTTAAAGAAATCCAGACCACCGAGTTTATTTCGTTCATTAAATTTGGTTCTAGATATTTCAAATATCTGAACGAATCCTATAATTCTAGAAAGAATTCATGCCTGGCTAAAATACTAGGCATTTATCAGGTTCCTTATTTTTCTTTTCTTTTTTTGTTCATTCTTTTTATAACTGAATGGATGGATGGATTTTCTTAAAGATGATAGTGTTAGGCTTCATTATGCCTGGCAAACCGGTCAGGTTGGGTCGATTTGGGTAATAGGTCAAAATAGTTGTGGGTTGAAATGAGTCATAGGTCAAACGGGTTAATTTTTTTAAACAAGTCTAAATGGGTAAAGTTGAATTGATTTAGGTAAGGTCACAAGTCAATTGGGTCATACGGGTTACATCATTTTTTTTCACACACTACATTAATATAGTTATTATTATTTATTATATATGCATAAAAAGTATTATTAATATACATAATAAATGTGTCTTCATAAATTTTTGGCGTATGAAACTTATTATGCTCGACCTATTTGACACATTCACAAAATCCATTAGACCTATTTCTATTTATTGATCTTAGAGTATTGACCCGAAAACTTGATCTAATTGACCCAAATTTGATCTTTGAGCATTGATCCGAAAGCTTGATTGACCCAAATTTGAGAGTGAGTCTCAATTGCCATGAATAGGCATTATGTAACTTTTGATAGGTTAACGGGTTGAAATGACCACACCTTATCTTTTTTGAAGTTATCCTATATATTATGCAAGATCTATATAAAATAAATGGTTGCAGGTGATGAATAAAGAAAGGAGGGAAACACGTAATCTGATGATTATGGAGAATGTTATGTACGGAAGGAATGTTGCTAAACAATACGACCTGAAAGGAAACTTGTACAATCGTTATAATGCACCTGCTGCAGATGGTCAAGGAGATGTTGGCTTGGATCAAAATTTTGTTAATGACATGGATGCTAACCCTTTATATGTAACTACAAAAGCAAAGGACATCTTGGAACGGGCCATACGGAGAGACACTGCCTTTCTTAAGGTATGACAGGCAATTACACGCATTACTAATACATACACCATGTTTAGTATAATTATTTTTTCAAGGAACTTGCATGTACTTTTTTAATATTTTTTGTGTTTCAGTCAATTGATGTGATGGATTATTCCTTGTTGGTGGGAGTGGATACAGAGCAAAAGAAGTTTGTTTGTGGCATAATTGATTATCTAAGACAATATACTTGGGACAAGAAAGCTGAGAACCAGTACAAGTCTCTAGTTGCTCCTAGGGGCCAATCACCAACCGTAATTCCTCCAAAAGAATACAAAAAACGACTCAGAAAGTTCGTCGACACCAACTTTCTCTCTGTTCCAAATGACTGGTGCTTTCAAAGACCTGGTAAGCGTTGCAAGCTCTGTTGTGACTTGTGAGATTCTCGATTCGAAATCAAAATCAAAATAAAGCTATAAACCTATTACTATCCTGAAGGTTGTCCTAGACAATTTTGTTTGAATTTCTTGGTAAAATGCATATAGATGCATATACTGTGTGAGCATTTTGCACTTGATGGCAGAAGAAAGTTTTGGAATTTAACACTCACAATTTCCTCATTTATGTTAGTTTAATGTCATATTCGTATCTGAATATGAAGCTGATTGCAATAATTAATTGCAAATTTGAACATGATCATGCTGCGGTAATAAGCTGCAACAATGATCATGATCCGGTTGATCATGACCCGATAATAATAAACTGCAATAGCGATCACGATCCGGATGATCATGACCCGACAATAATAAACTGCAATAGCGATCACAATCCGGATGGATCATGACCCAACAATAATAACTGCAATAGCGATCATGATCGGCTGATCACACAACGGAAATAAACAACAATAATGGTCATGACCCGATAATGATCATGACCAGACAATAATAACCTGCAATAGCGATCACATGGATCATGACCCAACAATTATAACTGATCATGATCAGGCTGATCAAAACCAGGAGATAGTAAACTACAATAATGGTCATGACCCGGTAATAATAAACTGCAATAATGATCATGACCAAGATGATCATGACCCGACAATAATAAACTGCAATAGCGATCACGATCCGGAAGATCATGACCCGGCAATAGCAAACTGCAATAGCAATCACAATCCGGCTGATCATGACCCAACAATAATAACCTGCAATAGCGATCATGATCCGGCTGATCACAACACGGAAATAGTAAACAACAATAATGATCATGATCTGGCTGATCATGATCATAACCCGACAATAATAATCATGATCCAGCCCTAATAATCAGCCATGATTATCAACTTACAGCATATACTTCATACATTTACATTTATTTAATCACATAACAAGTCTATAAGCTCACAATTACGTACATGTCTCACACAGTCGCATGTACTTCGCATACTTTCACATACTTAAAGCTTTATTAACATTAACATCATGATTAACCCATAATAATCAAAATGACACAAAACTTTAGCTGGATATAGCTTACTTTCTACCGACAACATAATTGTCTTCTACGAAAATTAAAAATGACTAATAGTAATAGTGGCTACCACTCAACTAAATTCCTAAATATCATGTAAGCACATATCTCTACACCAGGCTAATCCATCCTATAAACAGCTTACTACTATTACATATATCCGACTCGTTAAGTAAGCAAATAAGTATATAGTCGACCATATCATAAAATAACATGTATATAAGTATAAATATAATATAAATAATAATAAGAAATAACAATAAACGCAGTTAACGGCTTGATCATATCAAATCTATTATATAATTGCAATCCGATTTCATATGACCCGGTTATCCATTTAAAATCTATATACTCACCAAATGATTCTGCAGTTGGGAATCCACACCCGCTTCCTTCTCGGCACTTAGCACCTAAACAATTATCATTTTAACAACTTAACAATGTGCTAATAATCAAACTTCAGCTCATACTTTATAAATTAATCTATTTCACGAATTTATCACTAACACCATTTTCTTACTTAGTGAATTTTTATCACAACTATATCAAATCAGCTTTATTACGTCCAGATGAATCTGTTTAACTCACCAAAATCATATGTTAAAATCCTTTTATCCAATTTCACATTTTTCACCGTCAAGTTTAAAATTTTAATTGTTTCTACAAGCCCTGTAACATCATTTAAATCTCAACCTTTCAAATTCCATAATTCTTAAATACCTCAAAAAAATACCAACGGGTTGAATCCGACTTAGAATTATGGAATAGACTTGAAAGTTCGATCCAACTGATCTTAGATTTCTTTCACCTGAGAGTAAAAAAAAAAAAAAGAATAAATCATAAACCCACGGATGTATAAAACAAAATCATATAAAAATATATATAACAATTTTAAAATGGATATTCAGAACTCTTAAATATTATAAAACCGTTGACATGGAGATATTGTCACAAACATAACCTTGATTTGCATATCATCGTTACCAAAAATTAACATCAGCCTTCATATGCATATCTTCGTCACCTCGTTCGTTGTAAAACAAAAAAAAAATACGAAAGATTTAGATCAAAATTGTTGAAAAACAAAGAACAAAAAATACTAAAGATTTAGATCTAGATCTATAGAAAGAAAAACAAAAACAGTTGTAAATAGTAAATAAATACAAATAAAAAAAATAGATCAAGGAGAGATTTCAGAAACATAACCTCGATTTGCATATCATCGTTATCGCCGTTAACTAAAATTAAACTAGCATAAAAATATCCAAAATTTGACATCAGCCCTTGCAAATCTTCGTTATATCAATTGTTGTAAAAACAAAAAAAAAAAAAAAAATGCTATCTATTAAAGATTTCGTTATCTCATTCGCATACCTTTTGTTATTTCATTTTTTGTTGTAAAACAAAAAACAAAAACAAAAAATACAGAAGATTTAGATCTAGATCTTGATCTAGAACAAGAGATTGATGCAGAGAAGGTAGCGAGTTATTTTGATTAACAGCGAGACGCAGAGTAGGTAGAGAAGAGATGAAGAGAAGAGGATGAGATGAAGAGAGTAAGGGTTATTATTCTGAGATGAAGTTAGATCTAGGTTTGACTTTTTGTTCTGAAGTGGAACTGTACTTCCTCTTACTCTTTAGATTAGGGCCCGTTATCTAATCTAATAAAAATATAAAGTAATAGGCCCATAATTTTTACGCTACTGGACTCTGGAGTATTTATCTAGTTCGGATATTTGGGTCGCACATCCGAATATTTTGAAAAGTTGATCCGATATCCAAATTAAAAATACCGGATATTCCATATTGCAGATTTGCAGATATCCGAATCTGCAAAGAAAATTAGAACCATCTGCATACCCGGTTGATCAAGCTAAAATTGATTTGAGTACAGAATAATAACCCTTACTCTCGACTTAGCAATCTCGGTTAGAGTTACCGGGTCGAAGGGGTCATTGTGATTGTTTATCTTTTTTCAGAGCCTTCAAGTAACGATGTACGCATGGTCCGTCCCGAGAATTTAAAGGCCTAGAGCGAGACCAAAAAAAGGCCTTTTTTCCGACGAATGATATAAACTACTTTAAAAACGAAAACTAATGTCAAATGAATAAACATAAAAAATACTACTATACAATAGCATTAAAAATACATAACATAATAGCTAACAAATGATTTTTGAACATATACTCACCTGATAAATGTTTAGGAGCTATCCCTAATCATATTCACCAAAATCAATTACCAATTAACCACAAAACAATACTTGTGTCTATCTTAAATGTTATCTCTCTTATCTATAATAAGAACGTAATTATGACATCATTAGGTTAAAGCTCAGCCCTTTGATCTGTTTTCTTAATTCTAATCTTATCTGTTTAAATAGCTAATGTCATCATTTAGGATTCCAATCGGTGGTTACAGAACCTAATTACCCCGTTACCCTTTTTTCCCTAATTCAAAAACTAGAAACCGTAATCCCCATTCATCGTTCAATTTCATCTTAAAAACTTAAAACCGTCATATCCATTAACCGCATTAAAAATCCCCTTATTCTCATTCCATTCCTGTTAATTTGATTTAATGGGAACATTCAATTGTTGTTATCAGATCTGAATACGTTTTGATGTTAATCGGCGACATCCATATCATAATGAGATCCATATCATAGTGATCAATTGATTTATACGTTCAGCCATATCAGGTTTGATTTTTATTTTTTTTATATTCATATTAAGTTGTTTTTAATACTTATATATATTAATGTGTGTCGGCTAGTTTTTGACTTTTTTTTTTTATGAATATATGGTTGATCAAAGTGGGAACCGAATTGGAAGAACATGGTTGAAGGTTGAAAGTTGAAAGGATAAAAAAAAATAAGAAAAACAAGTGAGGTAATGAGTCTGCTAATAAAGTTCAAATGATGTTTGTTTTTCTTTTTTTTTTGTTCAAATAATGTTTCTTTTAGCAATTAATGGCCTAAAGGAAAACCCCAAAAAAAAAAAATGCCGGTGGCTTTTGAATTGGAAATTTCGAACAGCATGGAAACGCCACATATGCAGGCTCGTCTCCTTTTTAAACTTCATCATAAAATATAAAATTTTATTCTCTTGGTCGGCCATTCCAGTTCCTATTATACACCACTTGCATATCCCTTTTATTTAAAACGTTGTATATAAAATTCCTAATATCCATGATTACCAAACTCTAAAGTGTGTACCTATACCACTCGTTTCACTTCCATATTCCTAATCATTTATAGTTTCATTAAAGGAACAAAAAGATCCGTAATATGTGTTTGTTGTGTATAACGAATAGGAACCGTAATATAAATGTTCACGGCTCATGGCCATCTAAAACCCAAGTTAAATAAAGTGGAACTTAAATGATTCGGTACCCATTTCCATAGGATGAGAGCGTGTATCTTTTTCTTATCTGGCTCCACAACTTGTTTTAAAATTGCATTCACTAATGGATTGTGGGGTTTATGTGTGTGATGGTGTCGGCCACAAAGGCAAAGCAAAAAAAAAAAAAATTACGCCATAATGGTATATATCATCCATTAACTTTAATATCTATCTATCACCTTATTAAAATAGACTAACATATGTTGTAGGCTTTGCAAATGGATTTGTTTGGTTCGGTGGTGGTGTTACCGAAAGTAAAGAGAGATAGTGAGAGAAAGAGAAAAAGAGAAAAGTGGTGGTAGTGTATGGTGGTTGTCTAGATATTGAAGGTGGTGGCGGTTTGCTTGAGATATCAAGGGTGGTGTTGGGAGTCTCGGTTGCAGCAGAAATTCGAAACAGGAACCAAAAATAAAAGGTGGTAGTTTAAAGAGATAAAGAGGGTGGTGATTACATGATGGTGGTGGCGGCTCTCAACGGTTGTGGTTTGTGTTTCTCGTTGTTGGTTTTTACAGAAGAGCAAAGTGATGGATTGTTTTATAGCAGTGAAGAGTTCGATAGATATATTCGAGCCAGGAAGGAACAAACAAAAATATATAAAGCAGAAAGTGAAGTGTAACAGCTTCGTACGATATATACAGCACAAGATTCGATTACAGTTTGTTTCGTAGCTTTGATTGGGTCGACAGAAGAATCAATCGGGTACATATAAAAAATATATATATAAGTTGAATAAATTTGACTGTTTGATATGTAACAAAATTTTGTTTTGTAATGTGAATTGATCGCGACGTGTAACAAATTCGTACACTTATTTGATATTTATTTCTAACAGATTTTGTTATATAGTTTGGAAGCAGTCGACCAGAAGAATCAATCAAGAAGAAAAAGAATAGAAAGTCTAAAATTTGTTGTCCACTTGGGTACATTTATTAATATTGTACAGCATTTTTCAAATTTCAAGTGGAAGTAGTTACAAAAGGTATGGCCGACAACTTTAAATAGACAACACCCATTTGAAGATCCTTTTGAGCTGTACCACTTTTCTTTATTGGAATATAATGTTTTTTTTTTTTTTTCATGTAACAAAACAGAACTCGGATAGGTTAGACTAATTTGATATTGGGGACGATTTAAAAAAAAAAATGCAGCGGTTATTATCCTATCCTCTTTATCTATCAACATATCAAGATTTTTTTTTTATGCGGGCTTATGAAACTGTAACTTGGGCCGCCATTTATTAATTGGGCTTAGACAACTCTTTGGGCTAAATGGATTCTAAATGGAAACGGGAACATATTCGGTCAAATAGATTCGAGTTATAAATTATGACAGAAAGAAGAAGTAGGGCAGGTGGCCTGGGAGACTTTGAGGTGAATGAGAGGGCGCAGGGTCGAACCCTTGCTGTGGCATTTTTTTTTTATTGGAAGGTTTATTATTAAAGGCATCCAGCTGATTAATTAGGAGTTCAGGGAGAGAGAAACTGACAGGAATGTTATATACTTTGGGTAGCAATTAAAATCAGGAAAAACGAATTGGATTGGATGGTGAAGGTGTTTGTGGGTGTAACGACCCGTCAAAATCGCTATTGACGCGGCACGTTAATCATTGATTCCACAGTGAGGTTTTGACCTCTATATGATACGTTTTGATAAAATATTGCATTCATTAAAATAAGTGACTTTCTAAACATAGAAAGTTATAAACATGTGGACGAGTGCTTAGGTATTAGCAAAACCCCGAAATACGTAAGTCTTTAATTTACAGGTTGACATCACAGTCCAATTATTTATTACACAACGCAGTTTTATTTTGAATGCAATAAACTTTGTACAAAGCATGAGAGACTCCATGCAGGCAACAAGCACATCACAGCGGAAGCATTCTAAGGACCTGAGAATAAAATATGCTAAAAAGTCAACACGAATGTTGGTGAGTTATAGGTTTAATTGCTCGAGTCATAAACATATATAAAGATAGACCACAAGGTTTCATCAAAAGTTTATCAATAGATTCTACGTAACAGAGCACCCTGGTAACTAAACTTAACGCTATAGTGATAATTACCCCATTCGTTTTAATACGCGCAAACCAACGTGTCTTAAACTCAAATAACATACGTCCGTTAAAAGGCTAGCGCTCTAGCTCGGACGGGGATGTCAAGCCCTATGGATCCATATACAATTATTCGTGTAGTGACCCGAACTTTTCCATGTTTATATATATTAATTGAGATTGATATTTACATGATTAAATGTTTCCAACATGTTAAGCAATCAAACTTGTTAAGACTTGATTAATTGAAATAGGTTTCATATAGACAATTGACCACCCAAGTTGACCGGTGATTCACGAACGTTAAAACTTGTAAAAACTATATGATGACATATATATGGTTATATATATAGTTAACATGATATTATGATATGTAAACATATCATTAAGTATATTAACAATGAACTACATATGTAAAAACAAGACTACTAACTTAATGATTTTGAAACGAGACATATATGTAACGATTATCGTTGTAACGACATTTAATGTATATATATCATATTAAGAGATATTCGTACATCATAATATCATGATAATATAATAATTTAAAATCTCTTTTGATATTATAAACATTGGGTTAACAACATTTAACAAGATCGTTAACCTAAAGGTTTCAAAACAACATTTACATGTAACGACTAACGATGACTTAACGACTCAGTTAAAATGTATATACATGTAGTGTTTTAATATGTATTCATACACTTTTGAAAGACTTCAAGACACTTATCAAAATACTTCTACTTAACAAAAATGCTTACAATTACATCCTCGTTCAGTTTCATCAACAATTCTACTCGTATGCACCCGTATTCGTACTCGTACAATACACAGCTTTTAGATGTATGTACTATTGGTATATACACTCCAATGATCAGCTCTTAGCAGCCCATGTGAGTCACCTAACACATGTGGGAACCATCATTTGGCAACTAGCATGAAATATCTCATAAAATTACAAAAATATGAGTAATCATTCATGACTTATTTACATGAAAACAAAATTACATATCCTTTATATCTAATCCATACACCAACGACCAAAAACACCTACAAACACTTTCATTCTTCAATTTTCTTCATCTAATTGATCTCTCTCAAGTTCTATCTTCAAGTTCTAAGTGTTCTTCATAAATTTCAAAAGTTCTAGTTTCATAAAATCAAGAATACTTTCAAGATTGCTAGCTCACTTCCAATCTTGTAAGGTGATCATCCAACCTCAAGAAATCTTTGTTTCTTACAGTAGGTTATCATTCTAATACAAGGTAATAATCATATTCAAACTTTGGTTCAATTTCTATAACTATAACAATCTTATTTCAAGTGATGATCTTACTTGAACTTGTTTTCGTGTCATGATTTTGCTTCAAGAACTTTGAGCCATCCAAGGATCCATTGAAGCTAGATCCATTTTTCTCTTTTCCAGTAGGTTCATCCAAGGAACTTAAGGTAGTAATGATGTTCATAACATCATTCGATTCATACATATAAAGCTATCTTATTCGAAGGTTTAAACTTGTAATCACTAGAACATAGTTTAGTTAATTCTAAACTTGTTCGCAAACAAAAGTTAATCCTTCTAACTTGACTTTTAAAATCAACTAAACACATGTTCTATATCTATATGATATGCTAACTTAATGATTTAAAACCTGGAAACACGAAAAACACCGTAAAACCGGATTTACGCCGTCGTAGTAACACCGCGGGCTGTTTTGGGTTAGTTAATTAAAAACTATGATAAACTTTGATTTAAAAGTTGTTATTCTGAGAAAATGATTTTTATTATGAACATGAAACTATATCCAAAAATTATGGTTAAACTCAAAGTGGAAGTATGTTTTCTAAAATGGTCATCTAGACGTCGTTCTTTCGACTGAAATGACTACCTTTACAAAAACGACTTGTAACTTATTTTTCCGACTATAAACCTATACTTTTTCTGTTTAGATTCATAAAATAGAGTTCAATATGAAACCATAGCAATTTGATTCACTCAAAACGGATTTAAAATGAAGAAGTTATGGGTAAAACAAGATTGGATAATTTTTCTCATTTTAGCTACGTGAAAATTGGTAACAAATCTATTCCAACCATAACTTAATCAACTTGTATTGTATATTATGTAATCTTGAGATACCATAGACACGTATACAATGTTTCGACCTATCATGTCGACACATCTATATATATTTCGGAACAACCATAGACACTCTATATGTGAATGTTGGAGTTAGCTATACAGGGTTGAGGTTGATTCCAAAATATATATAGTTTGAGTTGTGATCAATACTGAGATACGTATACACTGGGTCGTGGATTGATTCAAGATAATATTTATCGATTTATTTCTGTACATCTAACTGTGGACAACTAGTTGTAGGTTACTAACGAGGACAGCTGACTTAATAAACTTAAAACATCAAAATATATTAAAAGTGTTGTAAATATATTTTGAACATACTTTGATATATATGTATATATTGTTATAGGTTCGTGAATCAACCAGTGGCCAAGTCTTACTTCCCGACGAAGTAAAAATCTGTGAAAGTGAGTTATAGTCCCACTTTTAAAATCTAATATTTTTGGGATGAGAATACATGCAGGTTTTATAAATGATTTACAAAATAGACACAAGTACGTGAAACTACATTCTATGGTTGAATTATCGAAATCGAATATGCCCCTTTTTATTAAGTCTGGTAATCTGAGAATTAGGGAACAGACACCCTAATTGACGCGAATCCTAAAGATAGATCTATTGGGCCTAACAAACCCCATCCAAAGTACCGGATGCTTTAGTACTTCGAAATTTATATCATATCCGAAGGGTGTCCCGGAATGATGGGGATATTCTTATATATGCATCTTGTTAATGTCGGTTACCAGGTGTTCACCATATGAATGATTTTTATCTCTATGTATGGGATGTGTATTGAAATATGAAATCTTGTGGTCTATTGTTACGATTTGATATATATAGGTTAAACCTATAACTCACCAACATTTTTGTTGACGTTTAAAGCATGTTT
Source organism: Rutidosis leptorrhynchoides (assembly GCF_046630445.1). NCBI lineage: Eukaryota > Viridiplantae > Streptophyta > Magnoliopsida > Asterales > Asteraceae > Rutidosis > Rutidosis leptorrhynchoides. The sequence continues at coordinate 57,128,454 of NC_092334.1, read as the reverse complement.
ATTCTCAGGTGAATATTAAGAGCTTCCGCTGTTGCATACTAAAATAAGGACAAGATTTGGAGTCCATATTTGTATGATATTGTGTAAAAACTGCATTCAAGAAACTGATTTCGATGTAACATATTTGTATTGTAAACCATTATGTAATGGTCGTGTGTAAACAGGATATTTTAGATTATCATTATTTGATAATCTACGTAAAGCTTTTTAAACCTTTATTTATGAAATAAAGGTTATGGTTTGTTTTAAAAATGAATGCAGTCTTTGAAAAACGTCTCATATAGAGGTCAAAACCTCGCAACGAAATCAATTAATATGGAACGTTTTTATTCAATAAGAACGGGACATTTCAGTTGGTATCCGAGCGTTGGTCTTAGAGAACCAGAATTTTGCATTAGTGTGTCTTATCGAGTTTGTTAGGATGCATTAGTGAGTCTGGACTTTGACCGTGTTTACTTGAAAAATGATTGCTTAACAAATTTTGTTGGAAACTATATATTTTTAACATGTGAATATTATGTGATATATTAATCTCTTAACGCGTTTGATATTATGTGATAGATGTCTACCTCTAGAACAAGTCCCATTGACTCACCTAATAATAATGAAGAGTCAAATGTAAATTGGAATGATTCGTGGACTGATTCACAAGTTCCCGAAGAGGAACCGGAAGAAGAGTCGGAACCGGAAGAAGAATCGGAACCGGAAGAAGAATCGGAACCGGATGAAGAAATAGAACCGGTGGGGGAAATAATAAAACGGTTAAGTAAAAGAAAATCCTCAACCAACCAACCAAGGTTAATTATGGTCAATGGTGTTTCCGCCAAGGAAGCAAAATATTGGGAGGATTACCAATTCTCCGATGAATCGGATTCCGACGAGAATTCCGATGATGTTATAGAAATTACCCCAACTGAATTTAAAAAAAGCAAAAGAAAATAATAAGGGAAAGGGCATAAAAATAGAGAAATCTAATTCCAACCCCGATGAACTTTATATGTATCGTCAACCCCCGAAGTCCTTAAGTTGTAACAATGACCCGGGAACCTCTAAACCACCAGGTTTTTCTAAACCAATGTGGACAACGACGGCTCGTATTAGGGGAACATCATATATCCCTAGAAACTTGGCAAAACGAACCAAAACCGAAGAAGAAGAAACGAGCGAGTCGGAATAAGATAGTTGTATTCGTGTGGTGTAATATATGTAATATAGTGTTCTTATGCTTTATGATATATGTAAAAATTGCTTGTATTAATAAGTATTTTTTTATGAATCTAACTCTTGTCTATTTTACAGTTTAAAAACACAAAATGGATAGACAACCCAATATTTTAAGAGACCTACCCGGAGACATGATTGATGAAATCTTGTCTAGAGTCGGCCAGAATTCCTCGGCACAACTATTTAAGGCGAGATCAGTTTGTAAGACATTCGAAGAACGTTCCAAGAATGTCTTGGTTTATAAGAGACTTTCGTTTGAAAGATGGGGGATATCACATTGGGAAACCCATAAGTTACGATGTGTTTACTTTGACGCATATATTGCGGGGAACCCAAATGCTATTTTACGCAACGGGTTAAGAAATTATTTTGACTCAATATATCCGAATATTGGACTTCGTGATTTAGAAAAAGCGGCTAACATGCAACATAAAGAAGCATGTTATGCTTACGGATTAGTAATGTTCGCTTCTCACCAAAGTGAGAACAAGAACATCGGGCTACAACTATTAAACAAAACGTTTCCACAAGTGACGGAGTCGGTAATTGGGGTAAGAAATGAGGTTTTTAGATTATTACGGGACTGTTGGACATTACGTAACCCTCGTCCTTTTGACGACGTTACAACACGCTGTCTTATCAACGGCCATAACGGTTATGTTGCACAAGACCAAGGATGGGAAGTAGTCCTAGTAAAACCAGAATGCATGACTTGTTTCTGGACGTATGAATTACGTGTCTTTATTGCCTTTGCTGAACGACTTGTGTACTAGCTAGAATTGTCTTCACAACTATCTTGTATCAAAGTTAATGTGTGCTATATTTCATGCTTTATGTAAAATAAGCGGTATTGTAAGTTTGTAAAATATTGTATAAAAGTTTGAACGCGAAATATTATTATAATCAGTTTTTCATATAGAATTGTAGTAGTTGAATTGTATATTAGCTACTAAGTATGAACTTAACGGGTAGGTACTACCCGAATTTAAACTTATAAAACGCTAATATGAAGAAAAAGCTTTTATAAATGAGTTCATATTATGCTACGAAATACTATTAACTACTCTTAACATTCTGTATGATTAACTTGTTCCATTTGACTATTTTGAAGGAAATGGCACCGACTACTCGACACACCGTGAATATGAATGAAGAGGAATTCCGTACTTTTCTAGCTTCAAACATAGCCGCAGTACAGGCTGCGCTACATACCAACAATAACCTTGGATCTAGCAGTACAGGAAATCGTGTAGGATGCACCTACAAAGAATTCACTGCCTGCAAACCTTTGGAATTTGATGGAACCGAAGGACCGATCGGATTGAAACGGTGGACCGAGAAGGTCGAATCGGTGTTTGCCATAAGTAAGTGTACTGAAGAGGACAAAGTGAAGTACGCTACGCATACCTTCACAGGTTCTGCGTTAACATGGTGGAATACCTATCTAGAGCAAGTGGGACAAGATGATGCGTACGCACTACCTTGGTCAGCATTCAAGCACTTGATGAACGAGAAGTACCGTCCCAGAACTGAGGTCAATAAGCTCAAGACAGAACTTAGAGGGTTACGAACCCAAGGATTTGATATTACCACATACGAAAGACGATTCACAGAATTGTGCCTATTGTGTCCGGGAGCATTCGAAGATGAGGAAGAGAAGATTGACGCGTTTGTGAAAGGATTACCAGAAAGAATCCAAGAAGATATAAGTTCACACGAGCCCGCCTCCATACAACAGGCATGTAGAATGGCTCACAAACTCGTGAACCAAATTGAAGAAAGAATTAAAGAACAGACTGCTGAAGAGGCCAATGTGAAGCAAGTCAAAAGAAAGTGGGAGGAAAACGGTGATAAGAATCACCAATACAACAACAACAACAATTACAACAATAATCGCAACAATTATCCCAACAATCGCAACATCAATCGCAACTACAACAAACGGCCCAACAACAACAACAACAACAGCAACTACAACAATCATCCCAACAACAATAATAACCGCAACAACAACAACAATCAGAAGCAGTTATGCCAAAGGTGTGAAAAGAATCACTCGGGGTTCTGCACCAAATTTTGCAACAAGTGTAAAAGAAATGGTCATAGCGCGGCGAAGTGTGAGGTCTACGGACCAGGGGTTAATAGAACGAAAGGAACAAATGGTGTCGGAACGAGTAATGGCGGAGCAAGTAGTGTCGGAGCAAGTTATGCCAATGTAGTTTGTTATAAATGTGGAAAACCAGGCCACATTATTAGAAATTGCCCGAACCAGGAGAACACGAATGGACAAGGCCGTGGAAGAGTTTTCAATATTAATGCGGCAGAGGCACAGGAAGACCCGGAGCTTGTTACGGGTACGTTTCTTATTGACAATAAATCTGCTTACGTTTTATTTGATTCGGGTGCGGATAGAAGCTATATGAGTAGAGATTTTTGTGCTAAATTAAGTTGTCCATTGACGCCTTTGGATAGTAAATTTTTACTCGAATTAGCAAATGGTAAATTAATTTCAGCAGATAATATATGTCGGAATCGAGAAATTAAACTGGTTAGCGAAACATTTAAGATTGATTTGATACCAGTAGAGTTAGGGAGTTTTGATGTGATAATCGGTATGGACTGGTTGAAAGAAGTGAAAGCAGAGATCGTTTGTTACAAAAATGCAATTCGCATTATACGAGAAAAAGGAAAACCCTTAATGGTGTACGGAGAAAAGGGCAACACGAAGCTACATCTTATTAGTAATTTGAAGGCACAAAAACTAATAAGAAAAGGTTGCTATGCTGTTCTAGCACACGTCGAGAAAGTACAAACTGAAGAAAAGAGCATCAATGATGTTCCCGTCGCAAAAGAATTTCCTGATGTATTTCCGAAAGAATTACCGGGATTACCCCCACATCGATCCGTTGAATTTCAAATAGATCTTGTACCAGGAGCTGCACCAATAGCTCGTGCTCCTTACAGACTCGCACCCAGCGAGATGAAAGAATTACAAAGCCAATTACAAGAACTTTTAGAGCGTGGTTTCATTCGACCAAGCACATCACCGTGGGGAGCTCCTGTTTTGTTTGTCAAGAAGAAAGATGGTACATTCAGGTTGTGTATCGACTACCGAGAGTTGAACAAACTTACCATCAAGAACCGCTACCCACTACCGAGAATCGATGACTTATTTGATCAACTACAAGGCTCGTCTGTTTATTCAAAGATTGACTTACGTTCTGGGTATCATCAAATGCGGGTGAAAGAAGATGATATTCCAAAGACTGCTTTCAGAACACGTTACGGTCATTACGAGTTTATGGTCATGCCGTTTGGTTTAACTAATGCACCAGCTGTGTTCATGGACCTTATGAACCGAGTGTGTGGACCATACCTTGACAAGTTTGTCATTGTTTTCATTGATGACATACTTATTTACTCAAAGAATGACCAAGAACACGGTGAACATTTGAGAAAGGTGTTAGAAGTATTGAGGAAGGAAGAATTGTACGCTAAGTTTTCAAAGTGTGCCTTTTGGTTGGAAGAAGTTCAATTCCTCGGTCACATAGTGAACAAAGAAGGTATTAAGGTGGATCCGGCAAAGATAGAAACTGTTGAAAAGTGGGAAACCCCGAAAACTCCGAAACACATACGCCAGTTTTTAGGACTAGCTGGTTACTACAGAAGGTTCATCCAAGACTTTTCCAGAATAGCAAAACCCTTGACTGCATTAACGCATAAAGGGAAGAAATTTGAATGGAATGATGAACAAGAGAAAGCGTTTCAGTTATTGAAGAAAAAGCTAACTACGGCACCTATATTGTCATTGCCTGAAGGGAATGATGATTTTGTGATTTATTGTGACGCATCAAAGCAAGGTCTCGGTTGTGTATTAATGCAACGAACGAAGGTGATTGCTTATGCGTCTAGACAATTGAAGATTCACGAACAAAATTATACGACGCATGATTTGGAATTAGGCGCGGTTGTTTTTGCATTAAAGACTTGGAGGCACTACTTATATGGGGTCAAAAGTATTATATATACCGACCACAAAAGTCTTCAACACATATTTAATCAGAAACAACTGAATATGAGGCAGCGTAGGTGGATTGAATTATTGAATGATTACGACTTTGAGATTCGTTACCACCCGGGGAAGGCAAATGTGGTAGCTGATGCCTTGAGCAGGAAGGACAGAGAACCCATTCGAGTAAAATCTATGAATATAATGATTCATAATAACCTTACTACTCAAATAAAGGAGGCGCAACAAGGAGTTTTAAAAGAGGGAAATTTAAAGGATGAAATACCCAAAGGATCGGAGAAGCATCTTAATATTCGGGAAGACGGAACCCGGTATAGGGCTGAAAGGATTTGGGTACCAAAATTTGGAGATATGAGAGAAATGGTACTTAGAGAAGCTCATAAAACCAGATACTCAATACATCCTGGAACGGGGAAGATGTACAAGGATCTCAAGAAACATTTTTGGTGGCCGGGTATGAAAGCCGATGTTGCTAAATACGTAGGAGAATGTTTGACGTGTTCTAAAGTCAAAGCTGAGCATCAAAAACCATCAGGTCTACTTCAACAACCCGAAATCCCAGAATGGAAATGGGAAAACATTACCATGGATTTCATCACTAAATTGCCAAGGACTGCAAGTGGTTTTGATACTATTTGGGTAATAGTTGATCGTCTCACCAAATCAGCACACTTCCTGCCAATAAGAGAAGATGACAAGATGGAGAAGTTAGCACGACTGTATTTGAAGGAAGTCATCTCCAGACATGGAATACCAATCTCTATTATCTCTGATAGGGATGGCAGATTTATTTCAAGATTCTGGCAGACATTACAGCAAGCATTAGGAACTCGTCTAGACATGAGTACTGCCTATCATCCACAAACTGATGGGCAGAGCGAAAGGACGATACAAACGCTTGAAGACATGCTACGAGCATGTGTTATTGATTTCGGAAACAGTTGGGATCGACATCTACCGTTAGCAGAATTTTCCTACAACAACAGCTACCATTCAAGCATTGAGATGGCGCCGTTTGAAGCACTTTATGGTAGAAAGTGCAGGTCTCCGATTTGTTGGAGTGAAGTGGGGGATAGACAGATTACGGGTCCGGAGATTATACAAGAAACTACCGAGAAGATCATCCAAATTCAACAACGGTTGAAAACCGCCCAAAGTCGACAAAAGAGCTACGCTGACATTAAAAGAAAAGATATAGAATTTGAAATTGGAGAGATGGTCATGCTTAAAGTTGCACCTTGGAAAGGCGTTGTTCGATTTGGTAAACGAGGGAAATTAAATCCAAGGTATATTGGACCATTCAAGATTATTAATCGTGTCGGGCCAGTAGCTTACCGACTTGAGTTACCTCAACAACTCGCGGCTGTACATAACACTTTACACGTCTCGAATTTGAAGAAATGTTTTGCTAAAGAAGATCTCACTATTCCGTTAGATGAAATCCAAATCAACGAAAAACTTCAATTCATCGAAGAACCCGTCGAAATAATGGATCGTGAGGTTAAAAGACTTAAGCAAAACAAGATACCAATTGTTAAGGTTCGATGGAATGCTCGTAGAGGACCCGAGTTCACCTGGGAGCGTGAAGATCAGATGAAGAAGAAATACCCGCATCTATTTCCAGAAGATTCGTCAACACCTTCAACAGCTTAAAATTTCGGGACGAAATTTATTTAACGGGTAGGTACTGTAGTGACCCGAACTTTTCCATGTTTATATATATTAATTGAGATTGATATTTACATGATTAAATGTTTCCAACATGTTAAGCAATCAAACTTGTTAAGACTTGATTAATTGAAATAGGTTTCATATAGACAATTGACCACCCAAGTTGACCGGTGATTCACGAACGTTAAAACTTGTAAAAACTATATGATGACATATATATGGTTATATATATAGTTAACATGATATTATGATATGTAAACATATCATTAAGTATATTAACAATGAACTACATATGTAAAAACAAGACTACTAACTTAATGATTTTGAAACGAGACATATATGTAACGATTATCGTTGTAACGACATTTAATGTATATATATCATATTAAGAGATATTCGTACATCATAATATCATGATAATATAATAATTTAAAATCTCTTTTGATATTATAAACATTGGGTTAACAACATTTAACAAGATCGTTAACCTAAAGGTTTCAAAACAACATTTACATGTAACGACTAACGATGACTTAACGACTCAGTTAAAATGTATATACATGTAGTGTTTTAATATGTATTCATACACTTTTGAAAGACTTCAAGACACTTATCAAAATACTTCTACTTAACAAAAATGCTTACAATTACATCCTCGTTCAGTTTCATCAACAATTCTACTCGTATGCACCCGTATTCGTACTCGTACAATACACAGCTTTTAGATGTATGTACTATTGGTATATACACTCCAATGATCAGCTCTTAGCAGCCCATGTGAGTCACCTAACACATGTGGGAACCATCATTTGGCAACTAGCATGAAATATCTCATAAAATTACAAAAATATGAGTAATCATTCATGACTTATTTACATGAAAACAAAATTACATATCCTTTATATCTAATCCATACACCAACGACCAAAAACACCTACAAACACTTTCATTCTTCAATTTTCTTCATCTAATTGATCTCTCTCAAGTTCTATCTTCAAGTTCTAAGTGTTCTTCATAAATTTCAAAAGTTCTAGTTTCATAAAATCAAGAATACTTTCAAGATTGCTAGCTCACTTCCAATCTTGTAAGGTGATCATCCAACCTCAAGAAATCTTTGTTTCTTACAGTAGGTTATCATTCTAATACAAGGTAATAATCATATTCAAACTTTGGTTCAATTTATATAACTATAACAATCTTATTTCAAGTGATGATCTTACTTGAACTTGTTTTCGTGTCATGATTTTGCTTCAAGAACTTTGAGCCATCCAAGGATCCATTGAAGCTAGATCCATTTTTATCTTTTCCAGTAGGTTCATCCAAGGAACTTAAGGTAGTAATGATGTTCATAACATCATTCGATTCATACATATAAAGCTATCTTATTCGAAGGTTTAAACTTGTAATCACTAGAACATAGTTTAGTTAATTCTAAACTTGTTCGCAAACAAAAGTTAATCCTTCTAACTTGACTTTTAAAATCAACTAAACACATGTTCTATATCTATATGATATGCTAACTTAATGATTTAAAACCTGGAAACACGAAAAACACCGTAAAACCGGATTTACGCCGTCGTAGTAACACCGCGGGCTGTTTTGGGTTAGTTAATTAAAAACTATGATAAACTTTGATTTAAAAGTTGTTATTCTGAGAAAATGATTTTTATTATGAACATGAAACTATATCCAAAAATTATGGTTAAACTCAAAGTGGAAGTATGTTTTCTAAAATGGTCATCTAGACGTCGTTCTTTCGACTGAAATGACTACCTTTACAAAAACGACTTGTAACTTATTTTTCCGACTATAAACCTATACTTTTTCTGTTTAGATTCATAAAATAGAGTTCAATATGAAACCATAGCAATTTGATTCACTCAAAACGGATTTAAAATGAAGAAGTTATGGGTAAAACAAGATTGGATAATTTTTCTCATTTTAGCTACGTGAAAATTGGTAACAAATCTATTCCAACCATAACTTAATCAACTTGTATTGTATATTATGTAATCTTGAGATACCATAGACACGTATACAATGTTTCGACCTATCATGTCGACACATCTATATATATTTCGGAACAACCATAGACACTCTATATGTGAATGTTGGAGTTAGCTATACAGGGTTGAGGTTGATTCCAAAATATATATAGTTTGAGTTGTGATCAATACTGAGATACGTATACACTGGGTCGTGGATTGATTCAAGATAATATTTATCGATTTATTTCTGTACATCTAACTGTGGACAACTAGTTGTAGGTTACTAACGAAGACAGCTGACTTAATAAACTTAAAACATCAAAATATATTAAAAGTGTTGTAAATATATTTTGAACATACTTTGATATATATGTATATATTGTTATAGGTTCGTGAATCAACCAGTGGCCAAGTCTTACTTCCCGACGAAGTAAAAATCTGTGAAAGTGAGTTATAGTCCCACTTTTAAAATCTAATATTTTTGGGATGAGAATACATGCAGGTTTTATAAATGATTTACAAAATAGACACAAGTACGTGAAACTACATTCTATGGTTGAATTATCGAAATCGAATATGCCCCTTTTTATTAAGTCTGGTAATCTGAGAATTAGGGAACATACACCCTAATTGACGCGAATCCTAAAGATAGATCTATTGGGCCTAACAAACCCCATCCAAAGTACCGGATGCTTTAGTACTTCGAAATTTATATCATATCCGAAGGGTGTCCCGGAATGATGGGGATATTCTTATATATGCATCTTGTTAATGTCGGTTACCAGGTGTTCACCATATGAATGATTTTTATCTCTATGTATGGGATGTGTATTGAAATATGAAATCTTGTGGTCTATTGTTACGATTTGATATATATAGGTTAAACCTATAACTCACCAACATTTTTGTTGACGTTTAAAGCATGTTTATTCTCAGGTGAATATTAAGAGCTTCCGCTGTTGCATACTAAAATAAGGACAAGATTTGGAGTCCATATTTGTATGATATTGTGTAAAAACTGCATTCAAGAAACTGATTTCGATGTAACATATTTGTATTGTAAACCATTATGTAATGGTCGTGTGTAAACAGGATATTTTAGATTATCATTATTTGATAATCTACGTAAAGCTTTTTAAACCTTTATTTATGAAATAAAGGTTATGGTTTGTTTTAAAAATGAATGCAGTCTTTGAAAAACGTCTCATATAGAGGTCAAAACCTCGCAACGAAATCAATTAATATGGAACGTTTTTAATCAATAAGAACGGGACATTTCAATTCGCGCCCACCAGTCCATATCCTATGTACTGGCAGCTACTAGTTACCAAAGCTAAGGGATTTTCGGTTTAACTCAGTGTAGAATTTAGTATGTACTTGTGTCTTATTGCGTTTAAAATAAATTGCATGTATTCTCAGCCCAAAAATATTTAAAGTATTTAAAAAGGGAGACTATAAACTCACAGTTCAATATTGCGATTCAATATTGTAGGCAAATTGCGTAGACGTAATGATGGTAGATGACTGTATGGTTGGTCTTGGATTCAAGAACAATACCCCGAACAATACCCAATATTTCCTTATTTTAAAACGGTTTGAAACCCGAATTAAAAATACCCTCGAATATACTTTATTATTATTAAACTTAAACTTAAAATTAAAATTATAATTATAATTATAAAATAACGTACATATATATTTATGAAATATTTTGTCGAGCAAAACTGACCTTTTATAGTACTTTTCGATTTACTGTAGCTCATGCGATCGCATGAGTTTTCAGTGTTTTTGCCATGCGATCGCATGACCGCCTTTTCTGTTTTTGTTTGCTAGTTCGTCGACATCAAATAGTGTACTGTAGCAAATAGTGTCACTGTAGCAAATAGTGTTACTGTAGCAAATAGTGTGTACTGTAGCAAATAGTGTTTTACTGTAGCAAATAGTGTTTTACTGTAGCAAATCACTGTAGCAAACTCAATGTAGCAAAATACGGTTTCACTGTAGCAAATAGTGTTTTACTGTAGCAAATTGTGTTTTACTGTAGCAAAGTAATTTTTACTGTAGGAAAGTCGTTTTTACTTGTACATATATATATACATACATATAATTGTTCATGAATCGTCGAGAGTAGTCAACGGTAATTGTATATATGAAACAGTTCTAAAATTTTTGAGACTCAATCTAACAGACTTTATTTAACGTGTCAAAATAATAAATCGTATAGAGAATTGGTTTAAATAAGTCAAAAATTTTCGGGTCATCACAGTACCTCCCCGTTAAAGAAAATTTCGTCCCGAAATTTTGAGTAGTACCTGTTTCATGAGCGATATCAGTGAACAAATGTGGATACTTTTGCTTCATTTGATCTTCACGTTCCCAAGTAAACTCGGGTCCTCGTCTTGCGTTCCAACGAACTCTAACTATCGGTATTTTGCTTTGTTTTAATTGTTTGACCTCACGGTCCATGATTTCAACAGGTTCTTCGACAAAATGGAGTTTATCATTAATTCGTATTTCGTCAAGAGGAATTACGACATCCTCTTCAGCTAAACATTTCTTCAAATTTGACACGTGAAATGTGTCGTGAACACTACTAAGTTCTTGCGGTAGCTTTAATCGATAAGCAACTGCTCCAATTCTTTCGGTGATTTCAAAGGGTCCTACGTACCTAGGACTTAGCTTTCCTCGTTTACCGAATCGTACAATGCCTTTCCAGGGTGACACTTTCAACATGACTTTGTCGCCCACTTGAAATTCTAGCGGTTTTCTTCTTACATCAGCATAACTCTTTTGGCGACTCATGGCCGTTTTCAATCGCTGTTGTATTTGAATGATCTTTTCGGTGGTTTCATGAATAATTTCTGGTCCAGTAAGTTGTCTTTCTCCTACTTCACTCCAACAGATAGGAGATCTGCACTTTCTACCGTAAAGTGCTTCAAATGGCGCTGCGTTGATGCTCGTATGATAGCTGTTATTGTATGAAAATTCTGCCAACGGTAAGTGTCGATCCCAACTGGTTCCAAAGTCAATCACGCATGCCCGTAACATGTCTTCCAATGTTTGTATTGTTCTTTCACTTTGACCATCTGTCTGTGGGTGATAAGCGGTGCTCATATCTAATCGAGTTCCCAATGCTTTTTGTAATGATTGCCAAAAACGTGATGTGAATCGGGTGTCGCGATCAGATATGATGGAGATGGGTACACCATGCCTGGAAACTACTTCCTTCAAATATAGGCGTGCTAATTTCTCCATACTGTCTGTCTCCTTTATTGGTAGGAAGTGAGCTGATTTAGTTAGACGATCAACTATCACCCAAATAGTATCATGACTACTTGCAGTCCTTGGCAATTTCGTAATGAAATCCATGGTTATTCTTTCCCATTTCCACTGTGGAATTTCTGGTTGTTGCAGTAATCCTGACGGCTTTTGGTGCTCAGCTTTAACCTTTGCACACGTCAAACATTTGCTTACATAAGTAGCAATTTCTGTCTTCATATTAGGCCACCAATAGAACTTCTTGAGATCGTGGTACATTTTTCCGTTTCCTGGGTGAATTGAGTACCTCGTTTTGTGTGCTTCATCCAGTACTAGTTGCCTTAGGTTACCATGTTTTGGTACCCATATCCTACCAGCAAAATACAGGGTTCCATCGGCTTTTTCTTCAAGTTGTTTTTCTAACCCTTTGCTTATTTCGCCTTTTTCGTTTTCTTCTTTTAAAGCCTCTAACTGTGCTGCTTGAATTTGCTTTGTGAGATCAGTACGAATTGTAATATTCAAAGCTCGGACCCTAAGAGGTTTTACTCTTTCTTTTCGACTTAGGGCATCAGCTACAACATTAGCCTTTCCGGGGTGGTAACGGATTTCACAATCGTAATCGTTTAACAACTCTACCCAGCGACGTTGCCTCATATTGAGTTGTTTTTGATCAAAAATATGCTGAAGACTCTTATGGTCGGTGTACACTGTACACTTGGTGCCATATAGATAGTGTCTCCATATTTTGAGTGCAAAAACTACTGCTCCAAGTTCTAAATCGTGCGTCGTATAGTTCTTTTCATGAATTTTTAGTTGTCGTGAGGCATATGCGATGACTTTTGTGCGTTGCATTAATACACATCCTAAACCTTGGCGTGAAGCATCACAATAGATCACGAAATCATCATTTCCTTCCGGTAATGACAAAATGGGTGCAGACGTTAACTTCTTCTTTAATAACTGGAATGAGGATTCCTGTTCTGTGGACCAATCATACTTCTTTCCCTTTTGAGTCAATGCAGTTAAGGGTTTGACGATTCTAGAGAAATCTTGAATGAATCTTCGGTAGTAACCAGCAAGACCTAAGAATTGGCGAATTTGTGTTGGAGTCTTCGGGGTTTCCCATTTACTAATGACTTCGATCTTGGCGGGGTCAACTTTAATTCCATGTTTACTGACAACATGGCCCAAAAATTGTACTTCTTGTAACCAGAAATCACACTTCGAAAATTTTGCGTACAATTCTTCTTTCTTGAGTATCTCTAGTACCAGTCTTAAGTGTTGCTCATGTTCTTCCTTGTTCTTCGAGTAAATCAATATGTCGTCGATAAAAACAATGACAAATTTGTCTAAATACGGTCTACAGATGCGATTCATTAGATCCATGAATACTGCTGGAGCATTAGTTAATCCAAAAGGCATGACTAGAAACTCATAGTGACCGTAACGGGTTCTGAACGCGGTTTTAGGAACATCTTCTTCCTTCACTCTCAGTTTGTAACGACCCGGAAATTTCCGACCAAATTTAAACCTTAAACTCTATATGTTTCCGATACGATAAGCAAAAACCTTGATGTTGAGTCTAGAAAGTTTAAAAATCTATATTCGTATAACCAGTTACCCTTATGGCTATGCATGTCGATTCACGAACAATTTTTGTGCAAATAAATAAGGGAATAAATATATAAACATAAATATAAGTATATATATCTGCTAATTTGAATTATTGTTATTTTCATTTTACAACTAGTGGTAAAGTTATAACGATAGTTATTATGACTAATATTAGTTTTATTACTAAACACTATTATTTTGTGGTTAATAGTTATATTATATTTTTTTTTCTAGGAACAATATCAATATTATTGTTATAACTAATAACATTATCATTAATAATCATTATTATCAATAATATTATTCATTTGTTATTTTTATAACAAAATCATTATTAATATTGTTAGTAGTATTATTTATTAATTATTAGTTATTAGAATTAATGATATTATTATTATTATTATTAATTTTTATAAATTTATTAATTATACAAATTAATTTCAGATTTGGATACATACATATATAGTACGTATATATTTAAGAACCTATAAAGATTTTTTTTTTTATATAAAACGGTAATAGATAAATACTTATCAATTGAATCCAAAATTTTTGAATGCAATCGTTTTCTTAACTAGAGGTATTTTTGATCCTGTTAAAAATTATTACAATTTTGATTCTAAACAAACACAAGATTACAAATTTAATTTGTAAATTAGTACACGTATTATATTTTTACTGTAATATTTGATTCCTATTGTCCACCACCAGGGTTATAAATCGACTGATTATTCTCACTTTATAAAAAAAATTCTATCGACTAATCCTCAATCAACATCAGTTATCAATTTAATTAACAGATTTAAACATAAAAGATGATTAAATAAGCGAATACCCCTGTTCTTGGTCCATTTTTTTTTTCAAATCACTCTTATATTCGGATACTATCAAGAACACCTTAAGGATCATCAACACCATCAAGCTTTCAACCAAACCGATCACCATCTTCACCTCTACTGCCATTAATAGCTCCGAATCATTTCTGTTTATGTTCAGGTCGATGAACACCCAACTCTTTCTCTAAAATTTGACCGTGAACCACCATAAAACCCCCCAATTCCACCATTGTTTGCTGTTATACCTACTGTTACAGCCATCTCCATCGAACCACCATTGAACCCTATGTTAAACTGTACCTTCAATTAATCGATACACAATTATCGATATCAATCCAACTCGAATCTCTGATTGAATACCCATAAACCATTCTATAAGTTAATTAAATAGAACTAAATCGTTACCTTAGAACATCATCAAGGATCGTTATGAAGGATTGCCGTAAATCGACTGAAAACTCAGATGATTGATTCCTGGTTGGACGCCTCTGTTGTCGCCTTTAGTTTCAATCAGATTGCACGGTTAAATAAATAATAAAAAAAAAACTACCGAACAGGTTATAAACAAAAGGGTTACGGATCCAAGTAGCAAAGCATTGGGCTTTTATTTCGTGTCTGGGCCGAGATCTGTTGTTAGTTTGGGCCGTGACTTTGATCCATTTTTGATCGAGCTGAAACATTACAAAAACAGAAACCGGGTTATATGGTTTTAGTCAGAAAATAAAACACATAAAAATTGGGTGTCGTAATGGTTTGGTATGGTGTTTGTTAAAGGGGAGGTCACGGGTTCAAGTCCCGTCAAGGACAAATTTTTTTATGCAATTCTTTTTAGAGAAGGGTACGTGAATCGAGGCCAACCCAATACGTGTTCAGTGATGTTATATGTATTTTTACTACAAAATACATTAGGTGAGTATATAGTCCCTTTTAAACTTTAAATATTTTGGGCTGAGAATACATGCGCTGTTTTTTATAAATGATTTACGTCATGGACACAAGTGATTAAAATTGATATTCTGCGGATTGATGTGCTAGGTAATTTAGTTATATGTTATAATAGCATGTAAGCGCGAATCCTAAAGATAGATCTATCGGATTTTACACCCCCACCCAGATGTTGTTCTAGTCACTACTAAACTAGAAGAACGGGTGTTTAGTACTTCGAGGTTAACGGAACGCACTTGATTCGGTGCACATATTATTATAACTCAGGGGTACACACTCTTGTTAAGGCTAGTTACCGGGTGCCCACTGTTTGGAATGCTTTTCATACACTTGCGAGTGTATTATGTTTATGAATATGAAATCTTGTGGTCCATAGTTATAACGCTGCTAGCATCAAACCTATATATCTCACCAACTTTATGTTGACGTTTTAAAGCATGTTATTCTCAGGTACGAACTAAGTCTTCCGCTGTGCATTAACTCAAATTAAGGATATTACTTGGAGTCGATCATCGCAATGGGACCAACTGTTGAAGACTTCGTCCGGGAGGATTAGGACCGGTCCTTTCAGTTGGTATCAGAGCCAGGCCCCGGACCAACGTGCACAGCGGGGACGCTGTGTCCCATTAGGGGGGAGGATTGTAACATCCGTCCCACATCGGTTGGAGAGGGGAACGAAGCATGCCTTATAAGGGTGTGGAGACCTTTCCTAGCATGACGCGTTTTGGGGCCACAAGCGCAGCAGATCTCATGAGAACTCTGCAATTAAGCGTGCTCGGATGAGTGCACTACCAGGATGGGTGACCTCCTGGGAAAGTGTTCGTCGTCTTTGGTCGCCAAGAAAAATCCTTGCGCCTACGGGCAAAGCGGACAATATCATGCTACGGGGAACGTGTTACCTGGTATGTTACACAGTTGATGATATCCGGAGCGTAGATCAATCTTAGAATAAACACTTGATCCTTGCAATTGATCAAACAAATCATCAATCCTCGGTAATGGGTACCGATTCTTGATCGTTAATTTATTTAATTCTCGGTAATCTATGCACATTCTCATAGATCCATCCTTCTTCTTGACGAACAGAATAGGAGCACCCCAAGGTGAAAAACTAGGACGAATAAATCCACGGTCCGATAATTCTTGCAACTGGTCTTGTAATTCTTGCATTTCTGAAGGTGCAAGTCTATATGGAGATCGGGCTACAGGTGCAGCTCCTGGTATGAGATCAATCTGGAATTCTACACATCTGTGTGGAGGTAGCCCCGGTAATTAATCTGGAAATACTCCGGGATATTCTCTTACAACCGGCATGTCATTAATGCTTCTTTCTTCAGTATCGATCTTCTTTACGTGTGCCAGAATAGCATAACAACCTTTTCTTATAAGTTTTTGGGCCTTCATACAGCTGATAAAGTTCAGCTTTGAGTTGCTCTTCTCCCCATAAATCATTAATGACGTTTCATCCTTACGAGGGATGCGGATTGCTTTCTCAGCGCAAACAACTTCCGCTCTTGTTTTGGACATCCAGTCCATGCCAACGATTACGTCAAAACTTCCTAGTTCTACGGGTATCAAATCGATTTTGAAGGTTTCACCAGCGAGATTCATTTCACAACCATGGCAAATTTTATCGGCTTTTATCAGTTTACCATTAGCTAATTCAATAGTATATTTATCGTCTAGAGGTAATGATGCACATTTTAGTTTAAAACTAAAGTCTTTACACATATAACTTCTATCAGCACCCGTATCAAACATAATAGAAGCTAGTTGATTATTAACGGTAAACGTACCCGTGACAAGATTAGGATCCTCACGTGCTTTACTGGCACTAACATTAAATGCCCTCCCACGTGCGGGTTCTTTGTTCTTCTCCTTATCAGGGCATTGATTTATAAAGTGACCAGACTTCCCGCATCCATAACATTTCTTGACATCGGTCAATTTTGTCTTTACTTCAGAAACGGTGGCATAACAATCTTTCGCCACATGTCCTTTCTTGTTGCACTTATCACATACCACTTGGCAATAGCCTGCATGATGTGTGTAACACCTTTTGCAGAACGGATGAGGTCCCTTATAGTTTGGACTTGCAGTTGCCCCATCTTGTTTACCTTTAAAAGTTTCTTGTTTCTTCAGGTGAGTACTTTTGCCCTTATAGTCTTCCCATTTCCTCTTTCCTTCAGTTGTCTTGACTTCGGTAATTGGTGCCTTAATCGAACTCTCTGTGATCTGGTCCATGAGTTGGTGTGCCATTGTCATGGCTTCCTGCATCGTATTCGGTTTGGACGATGTAACATTTCCTTTGATATTGATCGATAAACCGTCAATATACATTTCTATCTTTCGTTTCTCATTTGGCACCAATTCGGGACACAACAAGGCTAGTTCCATGAAACGCTTTTCATAGTTATTGAGATTCACGCCGATAACCTTCAGATTACGTAACTCAGATTCCATTTTTCTGATCTCGTTTCGAGGACAGTACTCCTCGATTAGCATCTTTTTCAGTTCTTCCCAAGAGATATCATATGCCGTATCTATTCCTTCTGCTTTAGCATAATTGTTCCACCAAGTAAGTGCACCATCTTGCAACGTGCACGAAGCATACTTTGACTTGTCTCCGTTCGCACAATTACTGATTTTGAAAACGGACTCCATCTTTTCAAACCATCGGGTTAGACCGACTGGTCCCTCAGTTCCACTAAACGTCTGTGGTTTGCATCCTTGAAAAGTTTTGTATGAGCATCCGTTTCGTGAATTTGTGTTTACGGCTGCTGCTTTGGCTGCTGCTTCGGATGTTGCTTTTGCTGCTTCGGTTGCAGCAATTCTTTCATTCACACGTTTCTCGACTAGTTGCTCAAACTCAGCATCCGACATTTGAGACATGTTTCTTCAATAAACACAACAGATATAATTTAATCATATAGAATATTATAGGTAAAATGAGTTGTCAATAGTTAATCGTAGCATATTAATAATATGAACCGATTATTATAAAAGCCTTTTCTTCTTATTAGCATTTTATAATTATTTCTAGGGTATTACCTACCCGTTAAGTTCATACATAATAGCTAGTACAAGGAATTAACTACTAAAATCCTAATAATATTCCACTATGAAAAATTATAGCGAGTTACTACATTATTATGTAATAATAATAATAAGAAGTAGTAATAATACAAATAATCATTCCATGCATTTATTATTAATAAACCAAAATAATACAATACCATACAATACTGATATTTTACATATGCTTATTTTACATAACAAGATAGAGTAGCACACATAAGTAATAAAATAGCGCATGGAAGATTTATGGTTACGAGGTCGTTCATTCAGAACTATCAGAAACTTCTTCCCATTTGGTTCTCTCTGCCAATTGTTTGTGTGCACATGGTCCGACAGACATTCTGGCAGTGTATTTTATTTTTAGTTGGGGTTTTGAGGTACCCGTTACCTCAGTGGGTTTTATACAATAAGGGTGGTTACGGATCGAATGGTCCTGTTCTTTTTTAATAACTAAGGACATTTTATTATTGTGGTTGTTTTTATTATCTATAGCAAGTTGGAATTTCTCCTTAGTGATCTCTTTTATTTCATTAGCGAAATCCTCCTCCTTACTGATCTCGTCTGATGACGAACTGTCTGAGTCATGTGTAGGAGAATATGATGACGAACTGCAAGAATATGTACCGGTGGTCATGAACCGAAATCTGCCAGGCGTAATCGGCACAACCCGCCCGTCGGCGGTATATCTGGACCAATGTCCATATTTGTTTAGAAATGGACGATCCTCGTTTACTCCAGGGATCATGGGTCCATGCCAACGATACTGTGGCTCCGGAAAACTAAAGCTGGGTGGAGCTGGAACCTCCTCTGGGTTTACCGGGAGTTGAGATTCCCCGGCTAACACAATTTCTTCTTTAATAGGTATTGGAACGCCCTTTTCAGTTGTGGATAGAATAGATTCAGTGTCCGATTCCGAGTCGTACAAAATGATAGGATTAGAGGAAGTCATCTATCACATAATTGAAACAACAATTACGTTAGCATATAAATATATCACATATAATGTTTTTGACCAAATAATAAGCAAAAATCAGTAACAACAGATATGGTCATAGTCCAGACTCACTAATGCATCCTAACAATTACCAGTTAAACACACTAATGTAATTTCTGGTTCCCTATGACCTCAAGCTCGGATACCAACTGTAACGACCCGTCAAAATCGCTATTGACGCGGCACGTTAATCATTGATTCCACAGTGAGGTTTTGACCTCTATATGATACGTTTTGATAAAATATTGCATTCATTAAAATAAGTGACTTTCTAAACATAGAAAGTTATAAACATGTGGGCGAGTGCTTAGGTATTAGCAAAACCCCGAAATACGTAAGTCTTTAATTTACAAGTTGACATCACAGTCCAATTATTTATTACACAACGCAGTTTTATTTTGAATGCAATAAACTTTGTACAAAGCATGAGAGACTCCATGCAGGCAACAAGCACATCACAGCGGAAGCATTCTAAGGACCTGAGAATAAAACATGCTAAAAAGTCAACACGAATGTTGGTGAGTTATAGGTTTAATTGCTCGAGTCATAAACATATATAAAGATAGACCACAAGGTTTCATCAAAAGTTTATCAATAGATTCTACGTAACAGAGCACCCTGGTAACTAAACTTAACGCTATAGTGATAATTACCCCATTCGTTTTAATACGCGCAAACCAACGTGTCTTAAACTCAAATAACATTCGTCCGTTAAAAGGCTAGCGCTCTAGCTCGGACGGGGATGTCAAGCCCTATGGATCCATATACAATTATTCGCGCCCACCAGTCCATATCCTATGTACTGGCAGCTACTAGTTACCAAAGCTAAGGGATTTTCGGTTTAACTCAGTGTAGAATTTAGTATGTGCTTGTGTCTTATTGCGTTTAAAATAAATTGCATGTATTCTCAGCCCAAAAATATTTAAAGTATTTAAAAAGGGAGACTATAAACTCACAGTTCAATATTGCGATTCAATATTGTAGGCAAATTGCGTAGACGTAATGATGGTAGATGACTGTATGGTTGGTCTTGGATTCAAGAACAATACCCCGAACAATACCCAATATTTCCTTATTTTAAAACGGTTTGAAACCCGAATTAAAAATACCCTCGAATATACTTTATTATTATTAAACTTAAAATTATAATTATAATTATAATTATAAAATAACGTACATATATATTTATGAAATATTTCGTCGAGCAAAACTGACCTTTTATAGTACTTTTCGATTTACTGTAGCTCATGCGATCGCATGAGTTTTCAGTGTTTTTGCCATGCGATCGCATGGCCGCCTTTTCTGTTTTTGTTTGCTAGTTCGTCGACATCAAATAGTGTTACTGTAGCAAACAGTGTTACTGTAGCAAATAGTGTTACTGTAGCAAATAGTGTTTTACTGTAGCAAATAGTGTTTTACTGTAGCAAATCACTGTAGCAAACTCACTGTAGCAAAATACGGTTTCACTGTAGCAAATTGTGTTTTACTGTAGCAAAGTAATTTTTACTGTAGGAAAGTCGTTTTTACTTGTACATATATATATACATACATATAATTGTTCATGAATCGTCGAGAGTAGTCAACGGTAATTGTATATATGAAACAGTTCCAAAATTTTTGAGACTCAATCTAACAGACTTTATTTAACGTGTCAAAATAATAAATCGTATAGAGAATTGGTTTAAATAAGTCAAAAATTTTCGGGTCATCACAGTACCTCCCCGTTAAAGAAAATTTCGTCCCGAAATTTTGAGTAGTACCTGTTTCATGAGCGATATCAGTGAACAAATGTGGATACTTTTGCTTCATTTGATCTTCACGTTCCCAAGTAAACTCGGGTCCTCGTCTTGCGTTCCAACGAACTCTAACTATCGGTATTTTGCTTTGTTTTAATTGTTTGACCTCACGGTCCATGATTTCAACAGGTTCTTCGACAAAATGGAGTTTATCATTAATTCGTATTTCGTCAAGAGGAATTACGACATCCTCTTCAGCTAAACATTTCTTCAAATTTGACACGTGAAATGTGTCGTGAACACTACTAAGTTCTTGCGGTAGCTTTAATCGATAAGCAACTGCTCCAATTCTTTCGGTGATTTCAAAGGGTCCTACGTACCTAGGACTTAGCTTTCCTCGTTTACCGAATCGTACAATGCCTTTCCAGGGTGACACTTTCAACATGACTTTGTCGCCCACTTGAAATTCTAGCGGTTTTCTTCTTACATCAGCATAACTCTTTTGGCGACTCATGGCCGTTTTCAATCGCTGTTGTATTTGAATGATCTTTTCGGTGGTTTCATGAATAATTTCTGGTCCAGTAAGTTGTCTTTCTCCTACTTCACTCCAACAGATAGGAGATCTGCACTTTCTACCGTAAAGTGCTTCAAATGGCGCTGCGTTGATGCTCGTATGATAGCTGTTATTGTATGAAAATTCTGCCAACGGTAAGTGTCGATCCCAACTGGTTCCAAAGTCAATCACGCATGCCCGTAACATGTCTTCCAATGTTTGTATTGTTCTTTCACTTTGACCATCTGTCTGTGGGTGATAAGCGGTGCTCATATCTAATCGAGTTCCCAATGCTTTTTGTAATGATTGCCAAAAACGTGATGTGAATCGGGTGTCGCGATCAGATATGATGGAGATGGGTACACCATGCCTGGAAACTACTTCCTTCAAATATAGGCGTGCTAATTTCTCCATACTGTCTGTCTCCTTTATTGGTAGGAAGTGAGCTGATTTAGTTAGACGATCAACTATCACCCAAATAGTATCATGACTACTTGCAGTCCTTGGCAATTTCGTAATGAAATCCATGGTTATTCTTTCCCATTTCCACTGTGGAATTTCTGGTTGTTGCAGTAATCCTGACGGCTTTTGGTGCTCAGCTTTAACCTTTGCACACGTCAAACATTTGCTTACATAAGTAGCAATTTCTGTCTTCATATTAGGCCACCAATAGAACTTCTTGAGATCGTGGTACATTTTTCCGTTTCCTGGGTGAATTGAGTACCTCGTTTTGTGTGCTTCATCCAGTACTAGTTGCCTTAGGTTACCATGTTTTGGTACCCATATCCTACCAGCAAAATACAGGGTTCCATCGGCTTTTTCTTCAAGTTGTTTTTCTAACCCTTTGCTTATTTCGCCTTTTTCGTTTTCTTCTTTTAAAGCCTCTAACTGTGCTGCTTGAATTTGCTTTGTGAGATCAGTACGAATTGTAATATTCAAAGCTCGGACCCTAAGAGGTTTTACTCTTTCTTTTCGACTTAGGGCATCAGCTACAACATTAGCCTTTCCGGGGTGGTAACGGATTTCACAATCGTAATCGTTTAACAACTCTACCCAGCGACGTTGCCTCATATTGAGTTGTTTTTGATCAAAAATATGCTGAAGACTCTTATGGTCGGTGTACACTGTACACTTGGTGCCATATAGATAGTGTCTCCATATTTTGAGTGCAAAAACTACTGCTCCAAGTTCTAAATCGTGCGTCGTATAGTTCTTTTCATGAATTTTTAGTTGTCGTGAGGCATATGCGATGACTTTTGTGCGTTGCATTAATACACATCCTAAACCTTGGCGTGAAGCATCACAATAGATCACGAAATCATCATTTCCTTCCGGTAATGACAAAATGGGTGCAGACGTTAACTTCTTCTTTAATAACTGGAATGAGGATTCCTGTTCTGTGGACCAATCATACTTCTTTCCCTTTTGAGTCAATGCAGTTAAGGGTTTGACGATTCTAGAGAAATCTTGAATGAATCTTCGGTAGTAACCAGCAAGACCTAAGAATTGGCGAATTTGTGTTGGAGTCTTCGGGGTTTCCCATTTACTAATGGCTTCGATCTTGGCGGGGTCAACTTTAATTCCATGTTTACTGACAACATGGCCCAAAAATTGTACTTCTTGTAACCAGAAATCACACTTCGAAAATTTTGCGTACAATTCTTCTTTCTTGAGTATCTCTAGTACCAGTCTTAAGTGTTGCTCATGTTCTTCCTTGTTCTTCGAGTAAATCAATATGTCGTCGATAAAAACAATGACAAATTTGTCTAAATACGGTCTACAGATGCGATTCATTAGATCCATGAATACTGCTGGAGCATTAGTTAATCCAAAAGGCATGACTAGAAACTCATAGTGACCGTAACGGGTTCTGAACGCGGTTTTAGGAACATCTTCTTCCTTCACTCTCAGTTGATGATATCCGGAGCGTAGATCAATCTTAGAATAAACACTTGATCCTTGCAATTGATCAAACAAATCATCAATCCTCGGTAATGGGTACCGATTCTTGATCGTTAATTTATTTAATTCTCGGTAATCTATGCACATTCTCATAGATCCATCCTTCTTCAAATAGTGTGTTACTGTAGCAAATAGTGTGTTACTATTTTTCTTCCGGCATCAAGATCACACGAAAATATGAACATTTAGAAGAGACACTTCGTGATGAATGTTATTATTTAGGCAGGAAAACGATCGACAAAAATAACATTCAAGATAATATTGTTCGTGAAAAATATGAACGTTTTTTTCATGTTTTATGAAGTAAAATTTAGCCCGATTTAGGGTTTAGGGTTTGGTGTTTTGAGTTTATTCCATAAACCCAAAATACCAAACTCTAAACCCTAAACTCTAAACTCTAAACCGTTCGTGTTAAAAAACTCAATCTAAATCCTAAATCTAAACCCTAAATCTAAACCCTAAACCCTAAATTTCTAAACCCTAATATCTAAACCCTATAAACCCTAATATCTAAACCCCAATAGCTAAAACCTCAACATACGCTCGAAAAACACGATAATTGTTATATATTACTTCTTCGAGCGTTTTCCCGTCAAAATAAAAACAATTATCACAAAGTGTCTCTACTAAATGTTCATATTTTCATCCCATCTATAATCTTCGTGAACAAAGTTTTTTCAAAAAACAAAAAAAAAATAGGTTTTTGCTTCCCCCGCTTCCCCCCGATTGGTTACTTCCCTCTTGATCCTACCACTATATATATATATATATATATATATATATATATATATATATATATATATATATATATATATATATATATATTCAAAATAATATTCTTCGTACATACTTTACAATAAATTGACTATAGTTAAATAATACTCCGCAATACTTTGCAATAGAATGAGTACTCTGTGATGACCCGGGAATTTCCGACCAAATTTAAATTTAATCTTTATATAATTTCGATACGATAAGCAAAGTCTGTAATATTGAGTCTCTAAAATTTTAAACTGTGTTTATGCATTCATTAAACCCCGACTGCTCACGACGATTCACGAACCGCTATTTATAATTAAATATATATATATATATATATATATATATATATATATATATATATATATATATATATATATATATATATATATATATATATATAATATTAAATTGAAATATAGTTTGAAGTAATATATGATTTTAGTAATTGAGATAAATAGGTAAAATAATATACAAAATAATAAAGTGGTTATTAAATTAGAGCTATATATAAATATGATTTCTTTAAATAATTATTATGATATGTATATTGGAATATATATATAAGATATGAATTATATTTATATAATTAGTAAATATTACATAATTAGTAATATGTAATATTAATGTATTAAGTTACAAGTTAAAATATAGTTGTTATACTTATTAATTTTATTTTATTATTAATAATGATAGTAGTATCAGTATTATTAAATATATAGACATAAAATTTGATATGCATAATTTATATCATTATTACTATCAATATTAAAAATTACTAATATCATTAATGTTATTATTATTAGTAATATTATTATTAACATTATTAGTCATAAATATCATTATTCCTGTTATTTATATTATTAAATATCATTCTTATTATTAGTATTTTTATTGTTTCTAATATTATTAACTGTATTATTATTATTTAATATATTTATATTTATTAATTTTTAGTATTAATAAAAATCAGATAAAGAATCCAATTTTGTATTGCATCACCATCGAAATCTTATTCTCTGTCTGGAATCTTGGACATATCGAAAGCGAATTCACAGAAAACACCAATTTCTGTTAGACATCAATATCAACTTTAATAAATTCTTCATTTTCTCTGTGCTTTCACCCCACATATGTTTTGCTTAAGATTCCTACTGGATTAAACGTTTATATTTTCTTTGTATTACATTTAGCCACACTTATCTCATCTATCTACCCTCTCTATATGTTCATACATTTACATAGGAAGGAAACCACCACTTTTGTGGAGCCATTACCACAATCATCAACAACCATTTCCAACCGTAAATTACCACCAAATCTCCATTGCTAATTGCATTTTTCCTTGTTTACGTGTAAACCGAAAACAATCACTCTCACTTTTATTTCTGTTATCTTCGTGAACCTCATTTACCAACACCACTAGTCATATTCTTGTCAATAATATTTCTTGTGACCTGCTACTACTGATAACCGCTACTGCTGAGTTCCGGTTACCAACTCACCAAAACAACCACTATTCTCTCATCTCTCTTCTTGTGTCGACATACACCTTCTCCAAACTTTCGATCACCACCTTCGATTGAACAACCCATTTCACCTTCGAGGACCCGTCACCACACACGATTAAGTTAACAACCTTCACCTTATTTCCTTCACCATGATCGATCCTTACAATAATCAACTCTTAAACCGTCATCTTCACCACCATTCAAAACCATCGCTGCTACTGTTTAACTAGTTCCATTCTATCAATTTTTTTTTTTTGTAACAAAATGAGATAAGTGGAACATGTTCACCTCCTAAAATTTGTTGTCCACTTGGGTACATTTATTAATATTGTACAGCATTTTTCAAATTTCAAGTGGAAGTAGTTACAAAAGGTATGGCCGACAACTTTAAATAGACAACACCCATTTGAAGATCCTTTTGAGCTGTACCACTTTTCTTTATTGGAATATAATGTTTTTTTTTTCATGTAACAAAACAGAACTCGGATAGGTTAGACTAATTTGATATTGGGGACGATTTAAAAAAAAAAAAATGCAGCGGTTATTATCCTATCCTCTTTATCTATCAACATATCAAGATTTTTTTTTTATGCGGGCTTATGAAACTGTAACTTGGGCCGCCATTTATTAATTGGGCTTAGACAACTCGTTGGGCTAAATGGATTCTAAATGGAAACGGGAACATATTCGGTCAAATAGATTCGAGTTATAAATTATGACAGAAAGAAGAAGTAGGGCAGGTGGCCTGGGAGACTTTGAGGTGAATGAGAGGTCGCAGGGTCGAACCCTTGCTGTGGCATTTTTTTTTATTGGAAGGTTTATTATTAAAGGCATCCAGCTGATTAATTAGGAGTTCAGGGAGAGAGAAACTGACAGGAAGGTTATATACTTTGGGTAGCAATTAAAATCAGGAAAAACGAATTGGATTGGATGGTGAAGGTGTTTGTGGGCGAGCGAGAGGTCTCGAGTTCGAGCCCTGTCTGGGGCAAATTCCTTTTAGGAAGCTTATTAAAGGGTTCGTGAATCCAAGGCCAGCCCTGCATTGTTCAGTTTCGTCATATGTATTTTTACTTCAAAATACAGTATGCGTGAGTTTCATTTGCCCTTTTACTCTTTAAAGTTTTGGGCTGAGAATACATGCAAATGCTTTATTAACTGTTTTACAATATTTGTATGCGTGAGTTTCATTTGCCCTTTTACTCTTTACAGTTTTGGGCTGAGAATACATGCAAATGCTTTATTAACTGTTTTACAATATTTGTATGCGTGAGTTTCATTTGCCCTTTTACTCTTTACAGTTTTGGGCTGAGAATACATGCAAATGCTTTATTAACTGTTTTACAATATTTGTATGCGTGAGTTTCATTTGCTCCCTTTTTAAATGCTTTTGCAATATATATTTTTGGGACTGAGAATACATGCGCTGTTTTTATAACTGTTTTACGAAATAGACACAAATAATCGAAACTACATTCTATGGTTGAATTATCGAAATCGAATATGCCCCTTTTTATTAAGTCTGGTAATCTAAGAATTAGGGAACAGACACCCTAATTGACGCGAATCCTAAAGATAGATCTATCGGGCCCAACAAGCCCCATCCAAAGTACCGGATGCTTTAGTATTTCGAAATTTATATCATGTCCGAAGGAGGATCCCGGAATGATGGGGATATTCTTATATGCATATTGTTAATATCGGTTACCAGATGTTCAATCCATATGAACGATATTTTTGTCTCTATGCGCGGGACGTATGTTTATGAGAAATGGAAATATGAAATCTTGTGGTCTATTAAAAATTATGAAATGATTATTTATGTTAAACTAATGAACTCACCAACCTTTTGGTTGACACTTTAAAGCATGTTTATTCTCAGGTACGAAAGAAATCTTCCGCTGTGCATTTGCTCATTTTAGAGACATTACTTGGAGTCATTCATGACATATTTAAAAAGACATTGCATTCGAGTCGTTAAGTTCATCAAGATTATTATTAAGTCAAATATAGTAAGATATATTACTATGATAGGTTTTGCTATTGCTAGAGGTGTGGGGGCCCAGATTGTCTCTAGGCTCCCCACTAATTTTTTGTAAGTTTTAATACTTTTAAGTTTATTATTATTATAATAATAATAATAATAATAATAATAATAATAATATTATTATTATTATTAATAATAGCAGCAATAATATAATAATTAATAATAATAATAATAATAATAATAATAATACATATTTGTTTTAATTCACAATAAAGGATAAAGGATCACTGAATAAAAAGATTAAGGGGGTGAATTGTTACTTTCAGAAAAGATGAGATATCAAAAGTAAAAATTACTTTAATACTCCGTACAGTGTGATCTTCCCCAAATTCCATTTCAAGACCTACTACAATTCTCAAATAGGTTTTTAAGAAAACTCAAATGTGCAACGAGTGACCATATATTAAAGCCGACGCTGCGTGAATCGCATTTTTCTTCTCATTTTCTAAAGATATGAGTCGTCGTTATGATAAATTTGTCCATGGTGTACTTTCACCTGATGAAGACCAAGAGTTCTCTAATGTAGATCTTCTACGAGAAATTTATAATAAAAATGATGAGGTTATGAGAGGAAAGCTGAAGTCTCTTGTAGAAAACTGTGTTGATTCTTCTTGGGTGGAATTTGTTACAGAGCTATCGAGGAAAGCTGCTTCACTATTGAAATTGGGGAAAGAATTCATGATTAAATCTAGTTGTGGCAAGCCAGAAGAAAGGTTGTAGTCTCAAATCACATTTATTTATTTATTTATTTATTTATTTATTTATTTATTTATTTATTGGCATAATTAGTTTCATAATCCTTCTTGTTATTTAAATCAAATGTAAATGTATAGTGTGTGATATATGAAACGATGCTAGCTTGGCATCTGTCGTGAACTTTTGCTCCTGATTTTAGGGAGCTCATCTTTGTACATTGTTTGAGAAATAAATTGACTGCTTTTCAAAAAAATTAGGTCTGTTGTTCTTTAATGTTTAATTCATATCAATTTACATTCATGTTCATATATATTTGGTTTGTTTGGGTATGTTGCAGTAAGGTTATCAAAGGGTTGGTGTTTGATGAGTATGTAGCTCACGAGGACATGCCAAAAACCCTCATAAAACCCAAGCTGCTATTGATCAAGGGTTCCCTCGAATGTTGGGGGTTGTCTTTTTTTCAGGTGCATTTTATTGTTTCTTTATTTAACCTAGAATTTAGTTTAATTTAATAAAGAAACACTTACTATTACTATATGTGCGAATCTAATAATGAATACTTACTGTTACCATATATGCTAAACCAGGAGGAAAATAAAGGAGGGTATGTTATCGAGACGACAGTTTTCGAGATGATAGAAAAGCTGAATCCAAGTGTTATCATGGTTGAGGGAAAAGTTTCCGATGAATTTCAGAAGTATATCCTTGAAAAACGGGCGATTTTAGTTAAGGAAGTAACACAACATCAATTGGAAATGGTTGCTCGTTTTACTGGCTCACCAATGTTGTCTTCAAAGAGTGTCCAAGAGTTGATGCAGTGTGAATCGTATAATCTTCAAGAAGATGCTGCTGGTAGAAGTCAGCCAAACAAGCCTCCATTGTATCTTGACCCGGGAATGGGCGTTACGGTTGGTTTCAGTTTTAATTGTTGTTTACTTTGTTTGGTACTACTACTACTACTACTACTACAAAACTTGTTCATTTAAATGTTAATGACCCTTTAAATGTTAACTGTTAAACAGATTTTGCTAAAAGGATCCGACAGTAATGAACTTGAGAGAGTTAAATGTGCTCTCGAGTATGCAACCATGCTTGCATATCATTTAAGATGTGAAATTCCTTTCTATATTAATCATCAAGTTGCAACCACCTCTGCTACAGCTGCCCCCAATGAAATTGAGTCATACGACCCACTTGTTCTCAAAGAGATTTTGGATACTCAAACTTTATTAGTGTTAAGCTCAAGATTTAACGTGATTAAACGGAAAACTTGTCAACAAAGTATTTCCCGCATCAAATTCTATAGCCGTTCTGATGTTCCACTTGGAATTTTTTTGAAGGATAACTTACTCCATCAGGTTATTTCATTACTTTGATATGATCTTTGTTTTTTATCTTGTAATATAATATAATGCTATGCTATTGTTTGTATCTTTGTTTTAGCTCACCTTCTTAATACATTTCATGTTATTACTCATTAGAAGTTTCTTCCTGCTCAATTACTTTTTAAGTAGTAGAAAAAAATAGTAGGCTCGGTCACAAGCTTAGCTAATAGGTGGTTTGTCGCATGGTTTAAGCCGATCAGACTGACTGAGTTGTGCCTACCACCCACCGAAGTCACAAACATCATCTTTTTTATTTTTAGCCTTGTTTTCTTTCATAATAATTAAACAAGTCAGAAAGCTAGAACATGTTATATAAGTGTTTGAGCATTTGTCCTTTCATTCAATTAGGAGGGTGGGTTTGAACTTTATTAGCTTGATATTGATGTTTTGGACAGTAGGTATTATCTACATATATCTCTGACCAGCCATTTTCAAACACATGTGTCATTATGATGCTATGCATGCTTGCTTGATGAACTTGTAATTAATTGGCACTAAAAGTTATGAGTTGTGATCTTATATATACGCAGAACGTGGTTGCGTGTGGAAGCTGTAATGAAGGACCCGAAACTCATCTTTATTGCTATAGACATCACAATAAGGAAATCACAATTCAAGTAAAGAGTCTTCATCCAGAAATGCTATTGCCCGGTCAAGATGAAGGAAATCTTTGGATGTGGACTGGTTGTGACCAATGTGTAACCGGAAGTTTAAAGTTTAGCAAACGTGTATCACTTTCAGATACTGCACGCAGTTTATCATTTGGGAAGTTTCTAGAACTGGGATTCTCAAACCAGTCATCATGGCAAGTACCATTATCTGGTTCTGGTGTTTGTGACCATTCCTCCAACTACTTGGTCTACTTTTTTGGGTATTCCCTTCAAACCCCTACTTATTACAGTATGTCTGTTTTTGAGCTGCTGTTTAATTACTTGTGAAAGGTTTAATTCGTATTCATGTTATGTTATCTGTAATTATATTATTATTAAGTAGTACAGAGTATTACTCTTATCTAGTCCATATCATATATACTTGTGTTGATCCTGTTCTGTTGTCGTTATATTTATTATATACACTGTATATTTCTGGACTAGCTGGCAAAATCATACTGTCAAAAGTTCTTTCGACTACCGGTGCAAGTTCAAGCCACGTGGTACCCTTTTTTATTATACCGGTTTTTGTAAATATTCATTTATTTATACTGATATTGTAAATACCTTGAGTTTGTATGGAATTGTATTTTATTATTTTATTATCTATAGGAACCTTACTGTTTATAAGATTTATGTTTAGTAACCTTCAATAAAATATTGAAACAATAAGTAAGGTTGTAACATTATCCCAACTGTTATGTTATTGATATTGAAACAATAAGTAAGGTTGTAACATTATCTCAACTGTTATGTTATTGTTATGTATTATCGTTATTTTTTCTTTATGTTACTGTAGATGTAAATATTTTGCTACAACAATAATGTTACTTTACTATGTCAACTAGTTATATTCCATTTAAATCCGGACCAAAGCGCGAAGATTCATAATCCTCGCTTTACCTAAATGCGAAACAGGCCAAATAAGGTGTGTGGATTGTTGGTTGTTGTCATAAGTAAGGATATGAAAAAAAGTTATCATTGTTAAATTTGAGGTGGTAAATTGTGTGGGTTGAAACAACACTCTTCTAATGTTGCAGGTTTTACTGTAAGCAATTGGAGTTTCAAGTATGGACCACACAATTGTAATTTAGTAGAAACATATACCTTGATACTTAATTGACTACCAGTTTCCCTTGTAGCCGATTTATTACTTTATTACATTATCCTATTGACCATGCTGACCTTGCCATTTGTAATTAAAAGTAACTAGTTGACTCGTCTTTGAAACCTAGATACTATTTGACTGATAACACGATTTTGTGAAATTTGCAGATTAGGATCTAAGGTTGCAATTCTTAGATCCTCTACAGTAGCTAATGTTGATTATTCAGTGGCTTTGCCACCTTGGAAGGTCAATTCAATGGTAGAATCACTGACGGGAGAAAATGCTGATGAACATAACGTGTGTACTCTGATTGCACGTGCGTTGGAATCTATGAAATGTGATGCTCATTCCTTTGAGTCTTCTTCTCAACCCGATCGAGTGATTTCTTTGAGCACATCAAATTCAGTAGGTCTTCTATTTCATGAAGACTTCTTGGATCTTCGTGACCAATTTTGTGGTTTATCGGAATCAGACTTTATTGCTTCCTTAAGACGTTGCGAGAATTGGGACGCGAAAGGGGGGAAAAGTAAAGCGTTTTTTGCCAAGACTCTTGATGGCCGGTTTATTGTTAAAGAAATCCAGACCACCGAGTTTATTTCGTTCATTAAATTTGGTTCTAGATATTTCAAATATCTGAACGAATCCTATAATTCTAGAAAGAATTCATGCCTGGCTAAAATACTAGGCATTTATCAGGTTCCTTATTTTTCTTTTCTTTTTTTGTTCATTCTTTTTATAACTGAATGGATGGATGGATTTTCTTAAAGATGATAGTGTTAGGCTTCATTATGCCTGGCAAACCGGTCAGGTTGGGTCGATTTGGGTAATAGGTCAAAATAGTTGTGGGTTGAAATGAGTCATAGGTCAAACGGGTTAATTTTTTTAAACAAGTCTAAATGGGTAAAGTTGAATTGATTTAGGTAAGGTCACAAGTCAATTGGGTCATACGGGTTACATCATTTTTTTTCACACACTACATTAATATAGTTATTATTATTTATTATATATGCATAAAAAGTATTATTAATATACATAATAAATGTGTCTTCATAAATTTTTGGCGTATGAAACTTATTATGCTCGACCTATTTGACACATTCACAAAATCCATTAGACCTATTTCTATTTATTGATCTTAG
The DNA here is from genome assembly GCF_046630445.1 of Rutidosis leptorrhynchoides. NCBI lineage: Eukaryota > Viridiplantae > Streptophyta > Magnoliopsida > Asterales > Asteraceae > Rutidosis > Rutidosis leptorrhynchoides. The sequence goes on along the minus strand of NC_092334.1, from coordinate 57,095,273 downwards.
AGTATTGACCCGAAAACTTGATCTAATTGACCCAAATTTGATCTTTGAGCATTGATCCGAAAGCTTGATTGACCCAAATTTGAGAGTGAGTCTCAATTGCCATGAATAGGCATTATGTAACTTTTGATAGGTTAACGGGTTGAAATGACCACACCTTATCTTTTTTGAAGTTATCCTATATATTATGCAAGATCTATATAAAATAAATGGTTGCAGGTGATGAATAAAGAAAGGAGGGAAACACGTAATCTGATGATTATGGAGAATGTTATGTACGGAAGGAATGTTGCTAAACAATACGACCTGAAAGGAAACTTGTACAATCGTTATAATGCACCTGCTGCAGATGGTCAAGGAGATGTTGGCTTGGATCAAAATTTTGTTAATGACATGGATGCTAACCCTTTATATGTAACTACAAAAGCAAAGGACATCTTGGAACGGGCCATACGGAGAGACACTGCCTTTCTTAAGGTATGACAGGCAATTACACGCATTACTAATACATACACCATGTTTAGTATAATTATTTTTTCAAGGAACTTGCATGTACTTTTTTAATATTTTTTGTGTTTCAGTCAATTGATGTGATGGATTATTCCTTGTTGGTGGGAGTGGATACAGAGCAAAAGAAGTTTGTTTGTGGCATAATTGATTATCTAAGACAATATACTTGGGACAAGAAAGCTGAGAACCAGTACAAGTCTCTAGTTGCTCCTAGGGGCCAATCACCAACCGTAATTCCTCCAAAAGAATACAAAAAACGACTCAGAAAGTTCGTCGACACCAACTTTCTCTCTGTTCCAAATGACTGGTGCTTTCAAAGACCTGGTAAGCGTTGCAAGCTCTGTTGTGACTTGTGAGATTCTCGATTCGAAATCAAAATCAAAATAAAGCTATAAACCTATTACTATCCTGAAGGTTGTCCTAGACAATTTTGTTTGAATTTCTTGGTAAAATGCATATAGATGCATATACTGTGTGAGCATTTTGCACTTGATGGCAGAAGAAAGTTTTGGAATTTAACACTCACAATTTCCTCATTTATGTTAGTTTAATGTCATATTCGTATCTGAATATGAAGCTGATTGCAATAATTAATTGCAAATTTGAACATGATCATGCTGCGGTAATAAGCTGCAACAATGATCATGATCCGGTTGATCATGACCCGATAATAATAAACTGCAATAGCGATCACGATCCGGATGATCATGACCCGACAATAATAAACTGCAATAGCGATCACAATCCGGATGGATCATGACCCAACAATAATAACTGCAATAGCGATCATGATCGGCTGATCACACAACGGAAATAAACAACAATAATGGTCATGACCCGATAATGATCATGACCAGACAATAATAACCTGCAATAGCGATCACATGGATCATGACCCAACAATTATAACTGATCATGATCAGGCTGATCAAAACCAGGAGATAGTAAACTACAATAATGGTCATGACCCGGTAATAATAAACTGCAATAATGATCATGACCAAGATGATCATGACCCGACAATAATAAACTGCAATAGCGATCACGATCCGGAAGATCATGACCCGGCAATAGCAAACTGCAATAGCAATCACAATCCGGCTGATCATGACCCAACAATAATAACCTGCAATAGCGATCATGATCCGGCTGATCACAACACGGAAATAGTAAACAACAATAATGATCATGATCTGGCTGATCATGATCATAACCCGACAATAATAATCATGATCCAGCCCTAATAATCAGCCATGATTATCAACTTACAGCATATACTTCATACATTTACATTTATTTAATCACATAACAAGTCTATAAGCTCACAATTACGTACATGTCTCACACAGTCGCATGTACTTCGCATACTTTCACATACTTAAAGCTTTATTAACATTAACATCATGATTAACCCATAATAATCAAAATGACACAAAACTTTAGCTGGATATAGCTTACTTTCTACCGACAACATAATTGTCTTCTACGAAAATTAAAAATGACTAATAGTAATAGTGGCTACCACTCAACTAAATTCCTAAATATCATGTAAGCACATATCTCTACACCAGGCTAATCCATCCTATAAACAGCTTACTACTATTACATATATCCGACTCGTTAAGTAAGCAAATAAGTATATAGTCGACCATATCATAAAATAACATGTATATAAGTATAAATATAATATAAATAATAATAAGAAATAACAATAAACGCAGTTAACGGCTTGATCATATCAAATCTATTATATAATTGCAATCCGATTTCATATGACCCGGTTATCCATTTAAAATCTATATACTCACCAAATGATTCTGCAGTTGGGAATCCACACCCGCTTCCTTCTCGGCACTTAGCACCTAAACAATTATCATTTTAACAACTTAACAATGTGCTAATAATCAAACTTCAGCTCATACTTTATAAATTAATCTATTTCACGAATTTATCACTAACACCATTTTCTTACTTAGTGAATTTTTATCACAACTATATCAAATCAGCTTTATTACGTCCAGATGAATCTGTTTAACTCACCAAAATCATATGTTAAAATCCTTTTATCCAATTTCACATTTTTCACCGTCAAGTTTAAAATTTTAATTGTTTCTACAAGCCCTGTAACATCATTTAAATCTCAACCTTTCAAATTCCATAATTCTTAAATACCTCAAAAAAATACCAACGGGTTGAATCCGACTTAGAATTATGGAATAGACTTGAAAGTTCGATCCAACTGATCTTAGATTTCTTTCACCTGAGAGTAAAAAAAAAAAAAAGAATAAATCATAAACCCACGGATGTATAAAACAAAATCATATAAAAATATATATAACAATTTTAAAATGGATATTCAGAACTCTTAAATATTATAAAACCGTTGACATGGAGATATTGTCACAAACATAACCTTGATTTGCATATCATCGTTACCAAAAATTAACATCAGCCTTCATATGCATATCTTCGTCACCTCGTTCGTTGTAAAACAAAAAAAAAATACGAAAGATTTAGATCAAAATTGTTGAAAAACAAAGAACAAAAAATACTAAAGATTTAGATCTAGATCTATAGAAAGAAAAACAAAAACAGTTGTAAATAGTAAATAAATACAAATAAAAAAAATAGATCAAGGAGAGATTTCAGAAACATAACCTCGATTTGCATATCATCGTTATCGCCGTTAACTAAAATTAAACTAGCATAAAAATATCCAAAATTTGACATCAGCCCTTGCAAATCTTCGTTATATCAATTGTTGTAAAAACAAAAAAAAAAAAAAAAATGCTATCTATTAAAGATTTCGTTATCTCATTCGCATACCTTTTGTTATTTCATTTTTTGTTGTAAAACAAAAAACAAAAACAAAAAATACAGAAGATTTAGATCTAGATCTTGATCTAGAACAAGAGATTGATGCAGAGAAGGTAGCGAGTTATTTTGATTAACAGCGAGACGCAGAGTAGGTAGAGAAGAGATGAAGAGAAGAGGATGAGATGAAGAGAGTAAGGGTTATTATTCTGAGATGAAGTTAGATCTAGGTTTGACTTTTTGTTCTGAAGTGGAACTGTACTTCCTCTTACTCTTTAGATTAGGGCCCGTTATCTAATCTAATAAAAATATAAAGTAATAGGCCCATAATTTTTACGCTACTGGACTCTGGAGTATTTATCTAGTTCGGATATTTGGGTCGCACATCCGAATATTTTGAAAAGTTGATCCGATATCCAAATTAAAAATACCGGATATTCCATATTGCAGATTTGCAGATATCCGAATCTGCAAAGAAAATTAGAACCATCTGCATACCCGGTTGATCAAGCTAAAATTGATTTGAGTACAGAATAATAACCCTTACTCTCGACTTAGCAATCTCGGTTAGAGTTACCGGGTCGAAGGGGTCATTGTGATTGTTTATCTTTTTTCAGAGCCTTCAAGTAACGATGTACGCATGGTCCGTCCCGAGAATTTAAAGGCCTAGAGCGAGACCAAAAAAAGGCCTTTTTTCCGACGAATGATATAAACTACTTTAAAAACGAAAACTAATGTCAAATGAATAAACATAAAAAATACTACTATACAATAGCATTAAAAATACATAACATAATAGCTAACAAATGATTTTTGAACATATACTCACCTGATAAATGTTTAGGAGCTATCCCTAATCATATTCACCAAAATCAATTACCAATTAACCACAAAACAATACTTGTGTCTATCTTAAATGTTATCTCTCTTATCTATAATAAGAACGTAATTATGACATCATTAGGTTAAAGCTCAGCCCTTTGATCTGTTTTCTTAATTCTAATCTTATCTGTTTAAATAGCTAATGTCATCATTTAGGATTCCAATCGGTGGTTACAGAACCTAATTACCCCGTTACCCTTTTTTCCCTAATTCAAAAACTAGAAACCGTAATCCCCATTCATCGTTCAATTTCATCTTAAAAACTTAAAACCGTCATATCCATTAACCGCATTAAAAATCCCCTTATTCTCATTCCATTCCTGTTAATTTGATTTAATGGGAACATTCAATTGTTGTTATCAGATCTGAATACGTTTTGATGTTAATCGGCGACATCCATATCATAATGAGATCCATATCATAGTGATCAATTGATTTATACGTTCAGCCATATCAGGTTTGATTTTTATTTTTTTTATATTCATATTAAGTTGTTTTTAATACTTATATATATTAATGTGTGTCGGCTAGTTTTTGACTCTTTTTTTTTATGAATATATGGTTGATCAAAGTGGGAACCGAATTGGAAGAACATGGTTGAAGGTTGAAAGTTGAAAGGATAAAAAAAATAAGAAAAACAAGTGAGGTAATGAGTCTGCTAATAAAGTTCAAATGATGTTTGTTTTTCTTTTTTTTTGTTCAAATAATGTTTCTTTTAGCAATTAATGGCCTAAAGGAAAACCCCAAAAAAAAAAATGCCGGTGGCTTTTGAATTGGAAATTTCGAACAGCATGGAAACGCCACATATGCAGGCTCGTCTCCTTTTTAAACTTCATCATAAAATATAAAATTTTATTCTCTTGGTCGGCCATTCCAGTTCCTATTATACACCACTTGCATATCCCTTTTATTTAAAACGTTGTATATAAAATTCCTAATATCCATGATTACCAAACTCTAAAGTGTGTACCTATACCACTCGTTTCACTTCCATATTCCTAATCATTTATAGTTTCATTAAAGGAACAAAAAGATCCGTAATATGTGTTTGTTGTGTATAACGAATAGGAACCGTAATATAAATGTTCACGGCTCATGGCCATCTAAAACCCAAGTTAAATAAAGTGGAACTTAAATGATTCGGTACCCATTTCCATAGGATGAGAGCGTGTATCTTTTTCTTATCTGGCTCCACAACTTGTTTTAAAATTGCATTCACTAATGGATTGTGGGGTTTATGTGTGTGATGGTGTCGGCCACAAAGGCAAAGCAAAAAAAATAATAATACGCCATAATGGTATATATCATCCATTAACTTTAATATCTATCTATCACCTTATTAAAATAGACTAACATATGTTGTAGGCTTTGCAAATGGATTTGTTTGGTTCGGTGGTGGTGTTACCGAAAGTAAAGAGAGATAGTGAGAGAAAGAGAAAAAGAGAAAAGTGGTGTTAGTGTATGGTGGTTGTCTAGATATTGAAGGTGGTGGCGGTTTGCTTGAGATATCAAGGGTGGTGTTGGGAGTCTCGGTTGCAGCAGAAATTCGAAACAGGAACCAAAAATAAAAGGTGGTAGTTTAAAGAGATAAAGAGGGTGGTGATTACGTGATGGTGGTGGCGGCTCTCAACGGTTGTGGTTTGTGTTTCTCGTTGTTGGTTTTTACAGAAGAGCAAAGTGATGGATTGTTTTATAGCAGTGAAGAGTTCGATAGATATATTCGAGCCAGGAAGGAACAAACAAAAATATATAAAGCAGAAAGTGAAGTGTAACAGCTTCGTACGATATATACAGCACAAGATTCGATTACAGTTTGTTTCGTAGCTTTGATTGGGTCGACAGAAGAATCAATCGGGTACATATAAAAAATATATATACAAGTTGAATAAATTTGACTGTTTGATATGTAACAAAATTTTGTTTTGTAATGTGAATTGATCGCGACGTGTAACAAATTCGTACACTTATTTGATATTTATTTCTAACAGATTTTGTTATATAGTTTGGAAGCAGTCGACCAGAAGAATCAATCAAGAAGAAAAAGAATAGAAAGTAGAAAATGATGGCTAACAGATTCGTACTACATTTGATATTAATATCCCACGATTTTGTGTCTGTCTGTTTTGTAGTGTTTAATTGAGATTGACGAAGAATCTTGAATAGGAGAAGGAAATAAGAAAACAGAAATAGATAGTGACTTGCAACGGATTTGTACGCTTTAACTGTTATTGACAGCTAACAATTTTGTATCTGTCTGTTTGATTTTCTCATCAATTTGTAGAAGGAATAAAGATTTACAATGAAGTGTAACAAACTAAACTCGTAATCCTCTATAGCTCTATGTATACGTGTATATGTATATATATATATATATATATATATATATATATATATATATATATATATATATATACTCTTTACAGTTCACTAATTTGCTTGTCAACAGGTTATATTAATCTGACAGAAAATATTCGATTCAGGAAGCAGATAAAAGCAAATGAAGATGTTCACTAATTTTGGTTTGTATTGTGAATGATTTGTGGTCATTTGGTTGTCTCGTAGGAGAAATCAGAAGGAACGTTTAGAAAGGAGAAAGGACTTAAAACGGATAAAGGGAAAAATAATTTAATCTGATATGGATGCATAACAGAATTTGTTTGTGTCTGTGATTGGATTCCATTTATAATAATATTAGAGACAAAATATATATATATATATATATATATATATATATATATATATATATATATATATATATATATATATATATATATATATATATATATATATATATAAGTTGATCGATATTAAATTGTTTTGGAAATCATCTGTTAGTGTATTTTCTAAATATTAATAATTAATAAATATATTACTAACAATAATACAAATAATAATATTAACTATATCAATAATAATAATAATAATAATAATAATAATAATAATAATATTAATAATAATAATAATAATAATAATAATATGATGATATTAATAATAACAATAATCATGATCTTAATAAGTTTAATAGGGATAGGGATTAATAATGATAATAAAAATAAAATGATAATAATAATATTATTAATGATACTAATAATATTAGTTATAATATTATAAATATTTATCAATGATAAAAATAATATTAGTAATAATAATAATATAACAACTTCTATTTTTATTTGTATGTATACACATTTATTTACAATTAATGGTTCGTGAATCGTCGGGAATGGTCGAAGTTAAATGAATGCAAGAAAACAGTTCAAAATTTTTGAGACTTCGGATAACAGACTTAGTTTATCGTGTCAAAATATATTAAATCGTATCAAGAGTTTGGTTTAAAATTAGTCGAAAATTTCCGGGTCGTCACATAATCTGTCTATTTTTAAAGCATTTAGATTTGTAATCTGTATCTACATTTTTGTGCTAAAACAAATATGATTTTCATAACCGATTTAGTATACATGCATACATACATCTAAACCCATAAACCCAAAACATCAAACCCTAAACCTTAAACCCTAAACCTAAACTCTAAACCGTTCGTGTTAAAAAACTCAATCTAAATCCTAAATCTAAACCCTGAATCGAAACCCTAAACCCTAAATTTCTAAACCCTAATATCTAAACCCTATAAACCCCAATATCTAAACCCTAATATCTAAACCCTAATATCTAAAACCTCAACATACGCTCGAAAAACACGATAATTGTTATATATTAGTTCTTCGAGCGTTTTCTCGCCAAAATAAAAACATTTATCACAAAGTGTCTTTATTAAATGTTCATATTTTCATCCAATCTATAATGTTCGTGAATAAAGTTTTTTCAAAAAACGAAAAAGAAAAAAAGATTTTGCTTCCCTCCGCTTCTCCCCGATTGGTTACTTCCCTCTTAATCCTACCACTATATATATATATATATATATATATACACACACACACACACACACATACATACGTACTTGTTGAACTCGAGGTGAAGCCAAGCTTATATAATGTTAAACAAGATAAATTCGAGCTTAATATGTTAAGTTCGAAACTAGTCGAGCTCGAGCTCTTTAATTTTTATACAAGTCGAGCTTAACTCTAGTAGAGTTCTCGACTCGACTCGTTTACAACTCTGGATGTGTTTAATAAAAAAATGATTGAGCACTTAATAATTCAAAATTTGAATGATTCAAGGTTTCGATTGAACTTGATGTTGAACGACAATAACTTATTTGATATTTTTTTTTGAACATCAATTTGGGATTACCCTTGAGGACTTAACAACTCACGCGATCATCTCCCGCAGTTGTATGAACCGTCCCAACTACTGCCCTGGAGGAAACCCGAACCAATCCGAGGACATGGCCGGTAAAACCCCTCCTCCCTGCTGCCCACAAAACTATGTGCGAAAGGTGACCTTGGGTGAAATTCAAGATCAAGGGATATCCTTGTTTGCAATCTTGTTAACCAGGGAATCGAACTCCCAATATCTAATAAAGAGATGTGTGTCATTACTATTGGACTAACAACACAAGGAATGATATTTAATTTAAGTGAGTTGTAACTTGTTTGTATAACAGATTTTAAGGAGTCACATGAATGATGTAAAATCATTTTTTAACTTTATATATGAATAACAATAATTATATACTGGAATTGTTTCCACCTGTGACATTTGGATGATAATAATCGATTATCACAATAACGAGATAAACAACGTTTAATGCGGTACTCGTGTTGGTCTTCGGTGGTGCGGGGGGATAAAGCTCAAGGCCTTTCAACAAGCTTCAGCTTCCAAACTATGTGAATCATTTCATTTTATGTATGGTGGACAATCGTGGTTATTGATCTAATAATCTAATATGGCTTTTTGTTTAGGAAGTTGTTTAGTTTGTTTCGTGTATCCTAGCGTACCTTTTATGCCTATTAACAAGGATGCGAAATGAGTTGCGCAACATGTAACAAGGGTCTATGGACCTAAATACTCTGAAGACTACTTTCTTGGCAAAGGCACGATTTTTCCCCGAATACGCCGGAAATTATAGGTTGTTGGAGAGTTTTCATGGAGCCTTGAATGAATATAGGTTTCTAGTATGTGTATATATATTTCTAGTAATGTATAATAGATTTTAATAAATATTAAAGGCATATGGTTTATTTAATTTAGGAAAGGGTTTATTTAAATTAGGGAATTGTAGTGGAGATCGAATTCTCTAAATAAGTGATACATTAGCAAATAATTAAGTTAATCTAACGGTCAAAAAGTATTGAATTTTTTTCATTTATAGGTCAGAATTTAAACATGGATAATCTTTTATAGAATGCTTAGCTAATATTGCTTTTGTTATAATATATATATATATATATATATATATATATATATATATATATATATATATATATATATATATATATATATATATATATATATATATGGGCAGGATCAATGGGGAAGTAACCAATCGGGGGGAAGCGGGGGGAAGCAAAAATTATTATTTTTTTTCGTATTTTTTGAATTTTTTTTTTCGGCATCAAGATCACACGAAAATATGAACATTTAGAAGAGACACTTCGTGATGAATGTTATTATTTAGGCGGAAAAACGATCGACAAAAATAACATTCAAGATAATATTGTTCGTGAAGAATATGAACGTTTTTTTTCCATGTTTTGTGAAGTAAAATTTAGCCCAATTTAGAGTTTAGGGTTTAGGGTTTGGTGTTTTGGGTTTATTCCATAAACCCAAAATACCAAAGCCTAAACCCTAAACCCTAAACTCTAAACCGTTCGTGTTAAAAACTCAATCTAAATCCTAAATCAAAACACTAAATCTAAGCCCTAAACCCTAAATTTCTAAACCCTAATATCTAAACCCTAATATCTAAACCCCAATAGCTAAAACCTCAAAATATGCTCGAAAAACACGATAATTGTTATATATTACTTCTTCGAGCGTTTTTCCGCCAAAATAAAAACATTTATCACAAAATGTCTCTACTAAATGTTCATATTTTCATCTCATCTATAATGTTCGTTGATAATGCTAAAAACGAACATATATTTCATAGCATTATTCCTCAAGAAAGACAAGCTTTTAGTTGCAATTGTTCTGTTTACAAGTGATATTCGTTTAAATAATAAAAGGTGAAGACAAAAGACAGATTCGACGAATTGAAGACGCAAACGACCAAAAAGCTCAAAAGTACAAAATACAATCAAAGAGGTTCCAATTATTGATGAGAAACGTCTCAAAATTACAAGAGTACAAGATTCAAAACGCAAAGTACAAGATATTAAATTATACGCAAGGACGTTCGAAAATTCGAAACCGGGACCAGAGTCAACTCTCAACGCTCGACGCAACGGACTAAAAATTACAAGTCAACTATGCATATAAATATACTATAATATTTAAATAATTCTTATAATTATTTATATATTATATTTATTTAATTAAAACGTCGACAAACAAGAAAACAAGGATTTTGAGCTGTCACCTACCACCATGCGATCGCATGGCCTGGAGGCACAAAAGCCATGCGATCGCATGGCCAACTTTTTCAGTTCACATGCCCTATAAAAATGAGTGTTTGGTGCACCATATATCCATCCATCTATCTCTCGATATATGTAAACGTATATATATATATATATAATTTATATTTTAATTTTAATTTTAATTTCTAATAATAAGGGTATGTTAGCGAATACTGTAAGGGTGTAAGTCGAAATTCTGTCCGTGTAACGCTACGCTATTTTTAATCATTGTAAGTTATGTTCAACCTTTTTAATTTAATGTCTCGTAGCTAAGTTATTATTATGCTTATTTAAAACGAAGTAATCATGATGTTGGGCTAATTACTAAAATTGGGTAATTGGGCTTTGTACCATAATTGGAGTTTGGACAAAAGAACGACACTTGTGGAAATTAGACTATGGGCTATTAATGGGCTTTATATTTGTTTAACTAAATGATAGTTTGTTAATTTTAATATAAAGATTTACAATTGGACGTCCCTATAAATAACCATATACACTCGATCGGACACGATGGGCGGTGTATTTATATGTACGAATAATCGTTCATTTAACCGGACACGGGAATGGATTAATAGTCACTAGAATTATTAAAATAGGGGTGAAATTATGTACAAGGACACTTGGCATAATTGATAACAAAGTATTAAAACCTTGGGTTACACTCAGTCGACATCTTGGTGTAATTATTAAACAAAGTATTAAAACCTTGTTACAGTTTAAGTCCCCAATTAGTTGGAATATTTAACTTCGGGTATAAGGATAATTTGACGAGGACACTCGTACTTTATATTTATGACTGATGGACTGTTATGGACAAAAACCAGATGGACATATTAAATAACCCAGGACAAAGGACAATTAACTCATGGACATAAAACTAAAATCAACACGTCAAACATCATGATTACGGAAGTTTAAATAAGCATAATTCTTTTATCTCATATTTAATTTCCTTTATTTTATATTTAATTGCACTTCTAATTATTGCACTTTTATTTATTGTTTTTGTATTTAATTGCACTTTTAATTATCGTACTTTTTAATTATCGCAAGTTTATTTTATCGCACTTTTATTTATCGCAATTTCATTTTCGTTATTTACTTTACGCTTTAAATTAAGTCTTGTATTTATTTTTAATATTTTACATTTGGTTTTAACTGCGACTAAAGTTTTAAAATTGACAAACCGGTCATTAAACGGTAAAAACCCCCTTTATAATAATAATATTACTTATACTTATATATATATATATTTGTATTTTTATAAAATAAATCTAATATAGCGTTAAGATTTATTTAAAAGATTTCTTGTGGAACGAACCTGACTTACTAAAAACTACACTACTGTACGATTAGGTACACTGCCTATAAGTGTTGTAGCAAGGTTTAAGTATATCCATTCTATAAATAAATAAATATCTTGTGTAAAATTGTATCGTATTTAATATTAATTCTGATGATGTAGCGTGAGGGTACGAAATAGTATTATTTTTAATACAAAATACTACAAAATATGACACAAGTTTTATTAATTTACGGATGGGATATACCTAAACCTTGCTACAACACTATAGGCAGTGTACCTAATCGTAGAGTAGTGTAGTTTTTAGTAAGTCCGGTTCGTTCCACAGGGAGCTGGTGATACTTACTATATTTTTAACTATATTTATACAAAATATATATAATTATATAAGTAGTAATATTATTATAAAAGGGGGGTTTTACCGTTTAATGACCGGTTTGTCGATTCTATATTTTAAGCGTAAAGATAAATGATGATAATTAAAGTGCGTAAAATAATGACAATAAATAAAATGACAGTAAATAAAATTGCGAGTAATAAAATGACAGTAAATAAAGATACGATGAGAAATATAATAAAAGAATTATGCTTATTTAAACTTCCGTAATCATGATGTTTGACGTGTTGATTTTAATTTATTACCATGGGTTAATTGTCCTTTGTCCTGGTTTATTTGATACGTCTATCTGGTTTTTGTCCATAATAGTCCATCGGTCATAAAAATAAAGTGCGAGTATCCTCGTCAAATTACCCTTATACCCGAAGTCAAATATTCCAACTGATTAAGGATTTAAACTGTGACGCAGTTATCACTTCTGTCAACAATTACACCAGTTATCACTGTATGTAATCCACCCCTGTTTTAATTAGTTTATGAATATTAATTCATCCACTTGATCAGAATGAATAATCAATTACCCAACCCAATTGATTAATTAAATGATTATAACAGATTCTATATGAACATCACTAAATAGGACAACCATAATCATTATTAATTATTAGGTTAATTAATTTGAAGATAGGTTCGACAGACTCCAATGAGTTGTCACTCAATTAGACAATACCCCCCATCTATTAATAGTCAATAGTTCAATTTCCACAAGTGTCGGTCTTTTGCCCAAACCTTAATTATGGTCCAAAGTTCAATAACCCCTTCTTAATATTTTAGCCCAACATCACGATTACTTCGGCTCAAATAAGCATAATAATAACTTAGTTACGATACATTAATGTAAAAAGGTTGAACATAACTTACAATGATTAAAAATAGCGTAGCGTTACACGGACAGAATTTCGACTTACACACTCAAACGATCTCTATCATAAATCTTATTATTATCATAATTTAAAATTAAAATTAAGATTATTGTTATATCTTATTAAGTTAACATTATGATAGAGATATAGAATATAGATATTGATAATTGATATTGATAAATAAGAAAAAGATAGAAAAAGGTGTGTTTTTACATTACGATTACAAAGCCTTTTATAGGCGAATTTAGAAATTGAATTTTCACTTATGACCCCTGAACTATGCTCAATTAACAACTTTTTATTATTTAATATTATTCTTATTATGAATTATTTAAATATTATATTTTATTCTTGTGCATAGTTGACTCGTAATTTTTACACCGTTGCGTCGAGCGTTGAGAGTTGACTCTGGTCCCGGTTCCGGATTTTCGAACGTCCTTGCGTACAATTTTATATTTTGTACTTTGCGTTTTGTAACTTGTACTCTTGTCATTTTTAGACGTTCCTCATCAATAATTTGAACCTTTTTGATTGTATCTTGTACTTTTGAGCTTTTTGGACCTTTGTGTCTTCAATTCGTCGTTTTCGCCTTTTGTCTTCGCACTTATTTAAAATAAACGAATATTACTTGAAAATGGAACAATTGCAACTAAAATCTTGTCTTTCTTGGGGGATTTTGCTATGAAATATATGTTCCTTTTTAGCCTTATCAATATCCCCACACTTGAGCGTTGCTTGTCCTCAAGCAATACAGTCTTGAAATAATATAATACATCACACGAATCACTTCTTTATTCTTCACACTTTGTACATCAGTGATTTTGATAGAGCGGTATAAACAATGATAGTAACGATATGGTTAAAGGTGGGTGTGTCATCCACAGTTGCCTTGGGTTTAGGACAACGACACTTGCAATCAAATAGCCGATTTACTTTCGGTTTCCAAAGCAAAGTGCACATTTGAAAGGCGGTTTACAGTCCCACATGACTATAAAAATTTAGATCCTTTAAGGAAATTGGATCTTTATGAAAACATTTGATCTTTTGAAAATTCAAGCTAGATTTTACCCCAGACAAGTTTTCTGATTTGATCCATCATCGGTGTTGCAAAATATATTTGTGGATCAATATTTTGGCTAAAACTTTTAGGTTCGTGTAATCCACTGCTATCCCGGTATCGGAAAGTACACATCCAGTTTACTTGTTCCGTATATTATCTTTCGGTAAACTACCGTCCGGTTGTAAAGGAAAGCGATGAACAAGAAACTGTTAAGGCAATGTCCCGTGACATGCAGATGATTATGGTCTTTTAACGTGTCGGATGCTAGAACTATCCTTGGTAGGAGCGATAGTAAAGATCATCCTATGATTTTTCGGTCTGGCACAAGGTCCTGTCTCCGACCATGCTATGCAACCACCGTTCTTACGGTTGACACCCGATTTGGTTCAGGTGACCTAATGAATTCCAGGTGAATTCCTAGGATTTTACGTTCAATGGTAATGAACGCATTGAAAATGGGTTTTCAGAAAATAAATCGGTTTGTATTTTTGATCAAAATATTTTCTCGTTCAAGCTCGAGTTTAGATATCATTGAATTCCATGAGTTTGAATTCTCAATCTTTAAGGTCAATCTCAAGGATTGAGTAATATCAGTCTTAAAAGCTGATTTTTAATCTTTAAGGAGATTATCCTTTCTGGAGATCTGATTCATTAGTCTTATCAAGCTAATTTGCACGGTGCCTCCCCATTGTACGAGATAAATCCTTCTCATGGTTAGGATAAATCTGACCACTTGGCGACCCTGTTTGATGCTGAGGTCCGTGGATTTCCTGCTGATTTTAGAGATGACTTTTCTAGATTTTTCGTCAACCTACAGCTGGTCTGGACGACAACTTCTTGACCTAAATCAAGAAGCGCGTGTCTTTTTCGGAAGACTTTACTTCCTTTTAATGATGGAATTGATTCATCGTGTAGATCCATCTTTCTTTCAAATATATTACAGTAAACCGGGTAAAACTGATTAGTATCATCCAAAACAAAAGTACCTGCAATAATCTTGTACAAAGATATGTGATAGATAATTTTTAATTGAATAACTTGGTACATTCTCCCCACACTTAGTTTCTTTCTTTGCCTTTTTATTCTCCTTTATTCCATTTTAAATGAATTCAAGCATTTTAGGTTGTTTCTCAATTTATGTCCTTTCCGATGTAACGATAATTTCGGCATTAACACCTAGTTTTATCGTTCATAAATATGTATAAACATGATTTTGAATTCATTTAGTTAAAAAATTTTAAAATTTTCATAATATTTAGAAAATAAGCCAAGTATAAACCCGAGAGAATTTATAACCCTTCCCCACACTTGAGATCATGCAATGCCCTCATTTGCATGAAATCAGACTATAATTATTAATTCATGAGGGTGATTAGTGTAGAAAAGTGATTAAAAATACCCAGTTTGTAATTACAAAGCTCGTCGAATGATAGATGACGCGCCTCATCGTTCATTCCTTCATTTATTATATCACATTTGTTGTTTTGCATCTTGTCGTCAAAATCAGTACCTTTTGCTGAACTTAATGTTAGTCTTTGAAAGTGCGTTGTTTTACCCTGTTGTTTACATGATAAAATACGAACATATATACATATTTTTAAAGTCGGGTATATTACCCCACGTTCAAAAATTTATAAAATCAAATATATTTTTTTTGGCATACTTTAAATCAATAAAATTAAAAATAATGATGAAAAAATTTTTCGCCCCGCCCTCGGGTAAAGTAATTTCGGCTCAACGGCCTAGTCTTCAACTCACGACGAATTTTAGAAATCATTTTTTTTCAACTTAATGAAATAAAGTAAATTTTTGTTTTTAAATTCACACAAAACTTAAAAAGAAAACATATTAATTTCATATAAAACCTAAAAAACAAAAAAAATTCAGAATGGGGGGAGAAAACTAGTTCTTTAGTGTCTGCTAGCGGAAAAGACCAATCGAATTCCATTCTCGGAACTACACGAGAACAGAACAACTAACTCCAAACAGCATTTTCTTTTTAGAATATTTGAATCTCCTCACACTTAGGTAGATGTGGTGTCGAAATTGTGATTAACTTCATCGTCAATTTCTCTTGGACCATAATCAACTTGCATATCTGTGACTTTTGCTTTAAGCCAGTGACCAGCTTTTTCCGTAATATCCACAAATTCAACTAGCTTCGCCTTTTCTTTAGGCGACAGATTGGATACTAACCGGTTATATAACCTAAAGTTTCCCTTACTTTTAGCATCAATAACCCGTTTAAAAAGTTTCTTCATTGAACTGTTAATAACGGGGTTATTTAATTTCGTATCAACTATGGGGTTCTTTATTATCAAGTCATCATTAGGTGTTACTTCATTTTCCCCACACTTAGGCGTTCTATTATTGTTAAGCATTACCGTTGGAGTTGGTAAAACAACATGGTTCTTACCAATCGTTTTTGTCGGTTCAACGGTTTTGGTTTGTGGATATTTAGACTTTCGAATCATAAAGGTGATCGATTTCTCATCATTACTAAGTGTCATTCTACCCTTTCTTACATCAAATAAAGCCCCGGTGGACGCTAAGAATGGTCGACCTAAAATTAGAGGAACGTTTGAGTCCTCTTCTATGTCAATGACAATGAATTCGACTAGAAAGGTTAAATTACCTACTTGAACGGGTAGGTTGTCAGCAATTCCAACTGGGTGCTTAATGGTTTGATCAAGGAGTCGAACACTCATATCCGTTGGAGTTAACTCACCTACACCTAATCTCTTATATAATGAAAGAGGCATAACACTCACACTTGAACCTAAATCTGCTAGTGCATCATACATGACACAGTCACTAAGTAGACAAGGAACAATAAATTCACCCGGATCACCTACCCTAGGTGGAGGATTTGGTGGAACTGTCTTCACCGGGTTTACTTCTACTGTTTTTGTTTCTTGCACTTTTTTATTCTTCTTCTTCTTCTTTCCAGAGGTATCACAAACTTTATTACCTATTACTTGCTCATACTCAACTCCTTTTCTTGGAAACGGGATGGGTGGTCTGTATGGTGCCACCACTGGCTTTACATACTCGGGTGGTGGTGGTGGTGTAACTTCTTCATTGTTACTTACATCTAAAACTTTCCCATCTTCTGGTATTGGTTTTTCAGAATTTGTTGATATCATGTTAACATTTTCATTTCGAGGATTTACTTCATTATTACTCGGTAGCTTTCCTTGTTCCCTTTCACTCATCAATCTAACAAGAGTACCTACTTGTTTTTCTAGATTCAAAATGGAAGCTTGTTGAGTTCTAAATGACTGCTCAAACCTCTCATTCGTTTGGGTTTGAGTTTCAATAAATTGTGTTTGAGATTCAACTAGCTTAAATACCACTTCTTCCAGATTTGACTTCTTCTCGTCGGTTTGTTGTGGTGGTTTATACAAGCCTGGTCTTTGTTGATTGAAAGTGTTGTTTTGAGTTGGTTGGTTATTCGGACCTTGTTGGTTATACGAGTTATTGTCGGGTCCTTTTGGATTGTAAAGAATGTTTTGATTTCGATTGAAGTTTGGCCTTGGCGGTTGATAATTATTCTGATAACTATTTTCCAGCCTTTGGTTCATGTAGACAACATTCTCACGTTGTTCCATCGTTTGTTCAATGTGACAGTCTTTCATTAAGTGTGGTCCACCGCATTGCTCACAACTGATTCGTATTGCGTGAATATCTTTATTCATCTTTTCCATTCGTCTTTCAAAAGCATCTATTTTTGCGGAAACGGAATCAAAGTCATGGCTAGAATCGGCTCTAGCCGCTTTAGATGAACGAAAAATATCTTTTTCTTGATGCCACTCATGAGAGTGGGAGGCTGTGTTATCAATAATTTTGTAAGCTTCAGTTGCGGTTTTCTTCATAATGGAACCACCAGCTGTTATGTCGATGTCTTTTCGTGTAGCAACGTTGACACCTTGGTAGAATATTTGTACTATTTGATAAGTGTCTAAACCGTGTTGAGGACATCCTCTCAACAACTTTCCAAATCTTGTCCACGCCTCATATAGAGTTTCATTTGGCTTTTGCGCGAACGTAACAATTTCTCCTTGAAGTCTCACGGCTTTGGATGCCGGAAAGAATTGTTTAAGAAATTTTTCAACTAAAACATCCCATGTGTCAATCGCCCCTTCAGGTAACGATTCTAACCAATCTTTGGCTTCTCCCTTTAAAGTCCAGGGAAACAACATGAGATAGATCTGCTCATCTTCCACTTCTTGGATTTTGAATAGTGTACAAATTCTTTTAAACGTACGAAGGTGTTCGTTAGGATCTTCATTCGGTGCACCACTGAATTGGCATTGGTTAGTTACCATGTGTAGAATTTGTCCTTTGATTTCATAATCTGGCGCATTAACTTCTGGCTTAATAATGGCGTGACCTTGGCCCGTGCGTGTGGCTCTCATTCGATCTTCCATACTTAGAGGTTCCGTTACTTCCATAATTGAATTTGTTGAATACGAATCACTAGAGGATTCTGATTTAATGGTTTGTGGCTCAGGAGGAATAATTAGTGGTTCAGGATCTTGAAATTGTCCTTGAATATGCTCCGGGTTCTTAATTGTGAAGTCGGGTTCAAAAGATGGATTATCGGAAATTTGAGTTGGAGTTCTTGTTCGACTAGATGACGATTCTAAAGAAAAATCAACGGCGACAATATTTGCTAGATGTCTTGATCGAGTTACAGGTGGTGAACGTATGAAAGGTGGTGAACGTTTTGCTCGGTGCATTCACAGAATATCCTATTAGTTATAAAAATAAGAAAAACTTATATAAGTTGTCCAATCAATAGACTTTTCTGATTTTGCCCACGTTTCGAATAGCCAAAAGATGCAGCAGAGGGGCAGGATTCGTTTGGTCTCAATATAATTGAGTACTGTTTGGCTCCAATAACCCGGTCCACGTACAAATCCAACTATTACTACGAACCAGAAAATTTTGATGTCTATCAATTTAACCACTTAAAATAAATTTTCGTAATTTTAAGAAATTTAGAGAAGAAGTAGAAAAAAATCTAAGTCCTAAAAACTAGAATGGCGAGAAATAAGAAAGAAAAAGATTGCGCGTCGAAAAAGGTCGAAAAATAAAAAGGTCGAAAAATAGGCGTCGAAAAATAAAAATAAGAAAGTAGTGCGAAATACGGCGTCGTAAAATTCTAAAGCACCTAAAACTTAATCTAAGGAATAAGCACTTAAGGGATTTTACGGCAAAGCCTAAAAATTCTAGAAGTAAAAATAACTATGGCAAAACTAAACTTAATACTAAAAGTTGCGACTATAGTCTAAAAATCTAAAGGTAATAAAACTAAAAAAAAACAATTTTTTTTTATAGACAAAATCTTAAAAAATATATATTTTTTTTTAATAATTTTTTTTTTTTTTTACGTTTTTTTGTTTTTTTTTACGTTTTTATTTTTTTTTACGTTTTTTTTTTTTTTTACGTTTTTTTTTTTAAAAAACGAATTTTTTTTTCTAAAAAAAAACGTTTTTTTTTTTTTTTAAAAAATGATTTTTTTTACAAATTAATACTTTTTTTTATAATTATTATTTTTTTTCAAAATTTTTTTTTTAATTCATTTACTATTCATGAATAGTAAATGAAAAGAAATTAATTAATTTACTATTCACATGAAAGCGACATGATAGAAATTATTAATTACAATTTACATAATATACCCCTGAAATATTTAATAAATACGACTTTTTAAAACTTTTACGATTCAAAATATATTCTAAAATATTATTATATTATTATATTCTATTTCAATATTATTATATTATTATATTCTATTTCAATATTATTATAATTAAAAATATAGCGTTTTAGCGCTCCCCGGCAGCGGCGCCAAAAACTTGATGATGTAGCGTGAGGGTACGAAATAGTATTATTTTTAATACAAAATACTACAAAATATGACACAAGTTTTATTAATTTACGGATGGGATATACCTAAACCTTGCTACAACACTATAGGCAGTGTACCTAATCGTAGAGTAGTGTAGTTTTTAGTAAGTCCGGTTCGTTCCACAGGGAGCTGGTGATACTTACTATATTTTTAACTATATTTATACAAAATATATATAATTATATAAGTAGTAATATTATTATAAAAGGGGGGTTTTACCGTTTAATGACCGGTTTGTCGATTCTATATTTTAAGCGTAAAGATAAATGACGATAATTAAAGTGCGTAAAATAATGACAATAAATAAAATGACAGTAAATAAAATTGCGAGTAATAAAATGACAGTAAATAAAGATACGATGAGAAATATAATAAAAGAATTATGCTTATTTAAACTTCCGTAATCATGATGTTTGACGTGTTGATTTTAATTTATTACCATGGGTTAATTGTCCTTTGTCCTGGTTTATTTGATACGTCTATCTGGTTTTTGTCCATAATAGTCCATCGGTCATAAAAATAAAGTGCGAGTATCCTCGTCAAATTACCCTTATACCCGAAGTCAAATATTCCAACTGATTAAGGATTTAAACTGTGACGCAGTTATCACTTCTGTCAACAATTACACCAGTTATCACTGTATGTAATCCACCCCTGTTTTAATTAGTTTATGAATATTAATTCATCCACTTGATCAGAATGAATAATCAATTACCCAACCCAATTGATTAATTAAATGATTATAACAGATTCCATATGAACATCACTAAATAGGACAACCATAATCATTATTAATTATTAGGTTAATTAATTTGAAGATAGGTTCGACAGACTCCAATGAGTTGTCACTCAATTAGACAATACCCCCCATCTATTAATAGTCAATAGTTCAATTTCCACAAGTGTCGGTCTTTTGCCCAAACCTTAATTATGGTCCAAAGTTCAATAACCCCTTCTTAATATTTTAGCCCAACATCACGATTACTTCGGCTCAAATAAGCATAATAATAACTTAGTTACGATACATTAATGTAAAAAGGTTGAACATAACTTACAATGATTAAAAATAGCGTAGCGTTACACGGACAGAATTTCGACTTACACACTCAAACGATCTCTATCATAAATCTTATTATTATCATAATTTAAAATTAAAATTAAGATTATTGTTATATCTTATTAAGTTAACATTATGATAGAGATATAGAATATAGATATTGATAATTGATATTGATAAATAAGAAAAAGATAGAAAAAGGTGTGTTTTTACATTACGATTACAAAGCCTTTTATAGGCGAATTTAGAAATTGAATTTTCACTTATGACCCCTGAACTATGCTCAATTAACAACTTTTTATTATTTAATATTATTCTTATTATGAATTATTTAAATATTATATTTTATTCTTGTGCATAGTTGACTCGTAATTTTTACACCGTTGCGTCGAGCGTTGAGAGTTGACTCTGGTCCCGGTTCCGGATTTTCGAACGTCCTTGCGTACAATTTTATATTTTGTACTTTGCGTTTTGTAACTTGTACTCTTGTCATTTTTAGACGTTCCTCATCAATAATTTGAACCTTTTTGATTGTATCTTGTACTTTTGAGCTTTTTGGACCTTTGTGTCTTCAATTCGTCGTTTTCGCCTTTTGTCTTCGCACTTATTTAAAATAAACGAATATTACTTGAAAATGGAACAATTGCAACTAAAATCTTGTCTTTCTTGGGGGATTTTGCTATGAAATATATGTTCCTTTTTAGCCTTATCAAATTCCTAGTAAAATTTAATAGTATTTTATACCCCTTAGCTATAGCATCAAGTATTTTTGGCGCCGCTGCCGGGGAACTTAAAATCTAGCTTAAAAGCCGGAAGCGCAACGCTATAAAAAAAAAAAGATTTTTATTTTTAGTTTACTTTAAAAAAAAAATAATACTCTTTTGTAAAAATACGTTTTAAATATTCGAGAATATAAAAAGAAAAACAAAAATATAAATATTTTTAAGAGTTTGTTAAATATATAAGTTATATAAAAGTTTCTTTATCTTTATTTTATAAAAATATAAGTTTTAATTAATTTATATAAATATATTACATAAATATATAAAACAGAAAAATTAAAACAGAAAACTGAAAAAAAAAAAAAAAAAACACTCGAGCCTGCTACTGTAGCAGCCCAAAGTCTGGTCCGAATTCGCAGATCATGCGATCACATGATATTACAACGTTTAGCTCATGCGATCGCATGAGCTGATTTGACAGGACTGGTAACCTCAGCCGCCGAGTTTAGGGTTTAATTAATTAATAATTAATAATTATTATTATAAAAACCCTAATTAGGGTTTAGTATTTAATTAATATAGTTTAGTTTTTAGATTTAATTTGTTTTATTTAGTTTTAATTAGTTTTAAATTATAAAAATTAATAGTTTTATAAAATAAATAATATAAAATAATATTTTTGTAAAAATTTTATTTTTTACAACTTTTAGTATATTTTTATATTTTGTCCCTTTTTAATTGTTTTAGCATAATATTTGTATTTTTCGCTCGTATTTAGTTTTAATTCATAGTTTTTACCATAGTTATTTTTATTTCTAGATTTTTAGGCTTTGCCGTAAAATTCCTTAAGTGCTTTTTCTTTAGACTAAGATTTAGGTGCTCTAGAATTTTGCGACGCCTTTTTAAGTTTTAATACCTTTTTAAGATATTGCCATTTGGGATATAGTTTTACTTGTAAGCTTTAATATTTTTAGACGCCTTTTACCTATGTATCAATTATCACTCCAATTAGTAATCTCAATTTGCAATTTTAATTTTAAGTTAGTGATAGTAATAAGGTTGGGTTAGTAGAGTGTTTTTAAGTTTTATAAGTCACTCTTTTTATTTCTTATTTTTCGAGGCCTTTTATTTTTCAACCCTTTTCTTTTTCGACCTTTTTCGACGCGCTCTTTTTCTTTCTTATTTCTCGCCATTCTAGTTTTAGGACATAGATTTTTATTCTACTTCTTATCTAAATTTCTTAAAATTACGAAAATTTATTTTAAGTGGTTAAATTGATAGACATCAAAATTTTCTGGTTCGTAGTAATAGTTGGATTTGTACGTGGACCGGGTTATTGGAGCCAAACAGTACTCAATTATATTGAGACCAAACGAATCCTGCCCCTCTGCTGCATCTTTTGGCTATTCGAAACGTGGGCAAAATCAGAAAAGTCTATTAATTGGATAACTTATATAATTTTTCTTTCCTTTTAAAAACTAATAGGATATTCAGTGAATGCACCGAGCAAGACGTTCACCACCTTTTGTACATTCACCACCTGTAACTCGATCAAGACATCTAGCAAATATTGCCGCCGTTAATTTTTCTTTAGAATCATTATCCAGTCGACCAAGTACTCCAATTCAAATTTCCGATAATCCATTTTTTGAAACCGACCTCACAATTGAGAATTCGGAAAATATTCAGGGACGATTCATAGATCCTGAACCATTAATTTTTCCCCCGAAACCACCAATCATTCAAACAGAGATTGTTGAGGAACGAACCATTAAATCAGAATCCTCTAGTGATTCAGATTCAACAAATTCAATTATGGAGAATCTGGAACCTTTAAGTATGGAAGACCGAATGAGAGCTAAACGCACTGGCCAAGGTCACGCAATTACTCATCCTGACATTAATGCGCCAGATTATGAAATCAAAGGACAAATTCTACACATGGTGACTAATCAATGCCAATTTAGTGGTGCGCCGAAGGAAGATCCAAATGAACATCTTCGTACCTTTAATAGGATCTGCACACCATTTAAAATAAGAGAAGTTGAGGATGAACAGATATATCTCATGTTATTTCCCTGGACTTTAAAGGGAGAAGCCAAAGATTGGTTGGAATCGTTACCTGAAGGGGCGATTGATACATGGGACGTTTTAGTTAAAAAATTTCTTAAACAATTCTTTCCGGCATTTAAAGCCGTAAGACTTCAAGGAGAAATTGTTACGTTCACACAGAAACCGAATGAAACTCTATATGAGGCGTGGACCAGATTTGGAAAGTTATTAAGAGGATGTCCGCAACATGGTTTAGACACCTATCAAATAGTATAAATATTCTACCAAGGATGCGACATCACTACAAGGAAAGACATCGATATAGTAGCTGGTGGTTCTATTATGAAAAAACCGAAACTGATGCTTACAAAATTATTGATAACACTGCTTCCCACTCACATGAGTGACACCAAGAAAAAGATATCGTTAGATCATCTAAAGCAGCTAGAGCCGATTCTAGCCATGACTTAGATTCCATTTTCTCAAAGATAGATGCTGTGGAGAGACGAATGGAAAAGATGACTAAGAATATACACTCAATACGAATTAGTTGTGAGCAGTGTGGAGGACCACATTTGACAAAAGATTGTCTTAGTATTGAACTAACAATGGAACAAAGAGAGAATGTTTCATATCTAAACCAAAGGCCTGGAAATAATTATCAGAATAATTATCAACCGCCAAGACCGATTTATAATCAAAACCAGAATTATAACAGAAATATTCCATACAACAATCAACAAGGTCCTAGCAATCAACAAGTATCCAATAATACTTACAACCAGCAAAGACCTAATTTTCAAAACAAACCACCACAAACCGATGATAAAAAGCCGAATTTAGAAGATATGATGACGAAACTAGTTGAAACTCAAACACAGTTTTTCACATCCCAGAAACAAACGAATGAACAAAATGCTCAAGCATTTAGAAATCAACAAGCTTCTATTCAAAATTTGGAATAAGAAGTGAGTAACCTAGCAAGGTTGATAGGTGAAAGAAAACCGGAAAGTTTACCTAGTGATACAAATGCTAACCCCCGGAATGAAACAGCTAAAGCCATTTACCACAAGAAGTGGTACAACACTTAAACCACCTGAAATACCTGTAATTTCTGATGAATCTATTCCTACTCCACAAGAACCACAACCTGAACAAGATAAGGAAAAAGAACCGGTAGTTGAAAAGGTTAATGAAGATAACACAGTTAAGGTTAAACCTTATGTAAAACCATACCAACCACCACTTCCTTACACAAGTAAATTGAAAAAAGAGAAACTTGAAGCCGAGCAATCCAAATTCTTGGATATGTTTAAACAGATAAATGTAAATCTTCCTTTCATTGATGTAATTTCAGGAATGCCTAGATATGCTAAATTTCTGAAAGATCTAATCACAAATAGAAAGAAAATGGAAGAACTCTCGGCCGTTACTATGAATGCTAATTGTTCAGCAGTGCTGTTGAATAAGATACCAGAAAAATTATCTGATCCAGGAAGTTTCACAATTCCATATTTTCTGGGTAGTCTTAGTTCAATAGAAGCATTGACAGACTTAGGTGCTAGTATAAATTTAATGCCGTATTCACTATACGCTAAACTAGACCTTGGAGAATTGAAACCAACACGAATAAGCATACAACTAGCCGATTGATCAATAAAATATCCTAGAGGGATAATGGAAAACATGCTAGTTAAAGTTGGTACTTTAGTATTTCCAGTAGATTTTGTTGTTCTGGATATGGAAGAAGATTCTCAAGTTCCTCTTATTTTAGGAAGACCATTCTTAAACACGGCTAAAGAAATGATAGACGTGTTTGGTAAGAAATTGACCCTAAGCATAGAGGACGAGAGTGTTACCTTTTCAGTTGATAGAGCAATGCAACAACCGCAATCTGCAGATGATACATGCTATTATATTCAAACTATAGAATCACATGCAGAATTGTTAGAAGAATTTCCAGAATTACAAGGAACAGGAGAATGTTCTTTAGGAGAAGGTAATGAACCAATTGATGAAGCTTAATGTTAGCTACACTAATGGCTAATGGATATGAACCAACAACAGAAGAAATTCAAATGCTAAAAGAAGAAGACAGATATCGATATAAATCATCGATAGAAGAACCTCCGAAATTAGAGTTAAAGCCACTTCCAAACCATTTGGAATACGCTTATTTACATGGTGAATCTGAATTACCTGTAATAATATCGCCTTCTCTTACTAAAAATGAGAAATCACAACTCATTTCTGTATTAAAAGCTCATAAACCAGCCATTGCATGGAAGATTCATGATATTAAATCCTAATATGCAAGATGTAGTTAAGAAAGAAATTATTAAAATGCTAGATGCAGGTTTAATTTACCCAATTTCTGATAGTCCATGGGTAAGCCCAGTTCAATGCGTGCCTAAGAAAGGTGGCATGACTGTCATCACAAATGAAAAAATGAGTTTATTCCTACTAGGATTGTAACAGGATGGCGTGTATCTATTGATTATAGAAAATTAAATGACGCCACCAGAAAAGATCACTTTCCCTTACCTTTTATTGATCAAATGTTGGAAAGATTAGCCGGAAATAGTTACTATTGTTTTCTTGATGGATTTTCCGGATATTTTCAAATTCCAATAGCACCCGAAGATCAAGAGAAAACCACGTTCACGTGCCCTTATGGTACTTTTGCTTACAAACGCATGCCATTTGGACTTTGCAACGCCCCTGCAACCTTTCAAAGGTGCATGATGGCGATTTTTCACGACATGATAGAAGAATGCATGGAAGTTTTCATGGATGACTTTTTAGTCTTCGGTGATACATTTGAATCATGTTTAGTTAATCTGGAACGAATGCTTATTAGATGGAACAATCAAATCTAGTTCTTAATTGGGAGAAATGCCATTTCATGGTTAAAGAAGGCATCGTTCTTGGTCATAAAATTTCAAAGGAAGAAATTGAAGTGGATAGAGCTAAAGTAGATGTAATTGCTAAACTTCCACATCCCACCAATGTTAGAGGAGTTAGGAGTTTTCTAGGGCATGCCGGTTTTTACCGACGTTTCATAAAAGATTTTTCTAAAATTGCCACTCCTATGAATAAACTCCTAGAAAAGGATGCTCCATTCATCTTTTCAGATGAATGCATCAAATCTTTTAATATTCTTAAAGAGAAACCCACTAATGCGCCGATCATGATAACACCAAATTGGAATCTACCGTTTGAACTAATGTGCGATGCAAGTGATTTTGCAATGGGAGCCGTTTTAGGACAAAGGATTGAAAAACGATTTCAACCTATATATTATGCTAGTAAGACGTTACAAGGAGCACAAACAAATTATACAACTACTGAAAAAGAACTCCTTGCTATTGTCTTTGCTTTTGACAAATTCCGATCATATCTCGTTCTAGCTAAAACGGTGGTCTATACCGACCATTCTGCTCTTAGATACCTATTTTCGAAACAAGGTGCTAAACCAAGATTAATCCGTTGGATCTTACTCTTACAAGAATTCGATATTGAAATCCGAGATAAAAGAGGAGCAGAAAATCTCGCAGCTGATCATCTTTCTCGTCTTGAAAATCCCGAATTAGAAGTTTTAAATGAATCGGCCATACAAGACAACTTTCCTGATGAATATCTATTGAAGATAGATTATAATGAAATTCCATGGTTTGCAGACTATGCAAACTACTTAGTATGTGGATTTCTTGAAAAAGGATTATCGTACCAAAAACGAAAGAAATTCTTTAGTGATATAAAACACTATTTCTGGGAAGATCCACATTTGTTTAAAAGTTGTCCCGATGGAATAATACGCCGATGTGTATTCGGAGATGAAGCTAGTAAAATCTTAAACCATTGTCACACAGGACCAACAGGAGGGCATTATGGGCCTCAACTAACAGCCAGAAAAGTTTATGATGCTGGATTCTATTGGCCTACAATTTACAAAGACGCACACCTTCTTTGCAAATCTTGTGATGCTTGTCAAAGGGCCGGAAAAATAAGTCAACGTGATGAAATGCCACAAAATGTCATTCAAGTATGTGAAGTATTTGACATTTGGGGTATTGACTTTATGGGTCCATTTCCAAAATCTCATAATAATCTCTATATTCTCGTAGCCATTGATTATGTATCTAAATGGGCGGAAGCACAAGCTCTCCCAACTAACGATGCACGAGTTGTATTCAACTTTTTAAAACGTCTTTTTGCAAGGTTTGGAACACCGAAAGCTTTAATAAGTGATCGGGGAACTCATTTCTGTAATAATCAACTTGAGAAAGTTCTTAAAAGATATGGAGTAACTCATAAAATCTCCACTGCATATCATCCACAGACAAGCGGACAAGTTGAAAATACCAACCGAGCTTTAAAACGTATTCTAGAGAAAACCGTAGGATCAAATCCGAAGGAATGGTCCATTAAATTGGAGGATGCACTCTGGGCTTTTAGAACAGCCTACAAAACTCCAATTGGAACCACACCTTTTAGACTCGTTTACGGAAAAGCATGTCATCTTCCAGTAGAAATTGAACACAAAGTATTTTGGGCTTTGAAGACATGTAATCTTGATTTACATGAAGCTGGACGTCTACGGTTAAGTCAATTAAACGAATTAGAAGAATTAAGACAAGAAGCATACGAAAATTCGTTGATCTATAAAGAAAGAACGAAGAAATAGCATGATAAAAGAATCAGAAGTTCAAAAGAATTTAAAGAAGGAGACAGAGTTCTTCTTTTCAATTCACGATTCAAGCTATTTCCTGGAAAATTGAAGTCAAGATGGTCTGGACCATTCATAGTCAAAAGAGTTTTCCCATACGGAACAGTAGAATTAATAAATTCAAATGGGATTGAATTTAAGGTTAATGGTCACAGAGTTAAACAGTACATAGATAGTCCGATGGAAGTTGACAACGAAGTTAATCATAATTTCGATACCACAGCTAACTAAGTGTGGGGAGAATCAAGTCTTTAAAGGATAATATGTATTTCTGTTAGAGTTAAATTTTCTATTTTTGTGTAGTTCTCGAAAATGGAACCCGAATGGTCTTTCCCTTAGGGGTGTTCATGGTCCGGTTTGGTCCGGTTTCGACTAAATCTCGAACCAAACCGGCATCCACGGTTTCAACATATATGAAACCAGACCAGACCAAGAAAGTTGTTTTGATGCCCGGTTTGGTCCAGTTTGGTCCGGTCCGGTTTGGTCGGTTTAACGATTTTGAGTTCTTTTTTTATGGATTGGGGACAAAACAAAAATCTGAAATTAACTACAACATGATTTCAAAAATTGGTTTCTGTATCCCTTAGATTTGAAAAATAAATAATCTGAACATATGCTAGTGGAAGCTAAAATGGTGATTTGGTTTCAAATTGTTGTTTTGGCATCAAATTACTAGCCCTGAGCAAACTTGTATTGACTTGAAATTACGTACAGTAAGAGTTCGTAGATGGTGTAAATTCATGTGGATTAATTATATGTGATTATAAATAGATCATGTTAGGTTTTACATGTCACAGTGTGGTTTTTTAATTTTAGTTCCTCAATAAAATCAATCAATTTTTCTATTCAAAGAAGATGTGGTGATTAATATATATGTATATGTATATGTATATGTATAGGTATATGTATATGTATATGTATATGTATATGTATATGTATACATATACATATACATATACATATACATATACATATACATATACATATACATATACATATACATATACATATATATATATATATATATATATATATATATATATATATATATATATATATATATATATATGTCAACGGTCCGGTCCGGTTTTGACGGTTAGAATTTTTCTCAAACCGTAGTCGGACCAAGAAACCCGGTTTGACAAAAACTTAAACTGTCGAACCGTACTCAACCCGGCCAAACCAAACCAGATACCCCGGTTCGGTCGGTTTGGCCGGTTTAAACGGTTAGATGAACACCCCTACTTTCCCTAGCAGACCCTAAAGAACTAGTCTTCTCCCCCCATTCTGAATTTTTATTTTTTTAGATTTTTATGAAATGAAGACTTCCTGTGAACTAAACCATGGTCTAATGCTACACGCTTTGATTACTAAACGTAATAATGACACACTATCGAGTGAACTAGTATCAGTAATCAGAGAAAGATTGGATGGAGTAAGAAAAGAATCTAGGTGCGAAGATAATAAGTTACA
Organism: Rutidosis leptorrhynchoides; assembly: GCF_046630445.1. Classification (NCBI taxonomy): domain Eukaryota; kingdom Viridiplantae; phylum Streptophyta; class Magnoliopsida; order Asterales; family Asteraceae; genus Rutidosis; species Rutidosis leptorrhynchoides. The sequence continues at coordinate 57,064,973 of NC_092334.1, read as the reverse complement.
ATTTGGTAAAGGAAAATCAAAATCCGCAGCGAAAAGAAGAGCACGACACCTAGAAAGATGTCACAAATGCGGAAAATGGTCACATGAAGGTAAATGTTCAAATAATCAAACTTATTCAAACACCGAATTTGTTACTTTATGCAGAGATGGACCGTTCATATGTTTAGAAGAAAAAACATTAAATGCTCGAGGTTACGCTTATGTAGCCATGGAAAATCAATTAAACCGACTATCTTATGAGTGGGCTAGATCATATCACTAAGAAATCTATTTCACAGGTAAGTTTGTATAGTTTTTATTTTTATTTTTATTTTTAACCTTTTGATAATAAACGCTAATTTGTTCGCTATAAAGTATTAAATTGGTATTCGATGAAATTAGGTTTGGTGACCGAAATTATTGATATCATTCAAAAATTTATTACATCACTGCGAAATTTAACGTTTATTCTTAAGGTATAAATATCTTTAATCAATCAACCCAAAATATTTCAAAAATTCGTCATGAGTTAAATTAGGTCATGGAACCGAAATTACTTTACCGAAAAGAGGGGCGTATATTTTTGATAATATTTGATTGATTAAAGTGGGATAAAAGCCAAAAAGAATTTTAATTTTATTTTTACCATGTTTTTAAAATTAATATATAAATATTAAATTAATATTGTAAACTTATTTAAAATTGTAAATATTGAAAAATTAATATTTTTAATATAAGTTTGTATGTATTAAAACAAAAATATAATTTAAGTTTGGTGTGAATTTATAATATGAATTTTTAATTAAGTTTGGTGTGAATTTTTAATTTTATGCATTTTAAATTTAAGTTTGGTGTGAATTTAAAAACAAAAAATTTACTTTATTTCGCTAAGTTAAAAATATGATTTTTAAAATTCGTCGTGAGTTGAAGACTAGGTCGTTGAACCGAAATTGCTTTACCCGAGGGAGGGACGAGAACTTTTATTATCATTATTTTTAATCTTATTGAATTAAAGTATGCCAAAAACATTAAAAAAACCCAAAAAAAAAATCTTTGCTTTTAAAATCGCGCTTTAATTTGACAAATTTTAAAATTTTGTCGAGGGACGGACTAGAACATCGATCCGAAACGCCCTCATCCTAAAAAGAAACAAATTTTTAAAATTTTATTAATTTTATGTTTTATAAAGTGTAAGATTTAAAAAAAAAAAAAAAGCAAAAAGTACTGTAGCCGGATACCCATGCGATCGCATGGGTATTGTACTCCAACTCCATGCGATCGCATGAAGCTGGATTCCAGGCCTGATACATACAGCTCGCTGCTCTGCTCTTTTCATAAAACACACACACAAACACGAAAATACTCTCAAATCTTCATCAAAATTCACCAAAATCCACCGTAATTCGTCATTTTTCTTGCTCTAATCATGCCTAGATTCTCATTCTTCAGCAAAAAGGTAAAAATTACACCCCTAAACTCTATAAATTCCTACTTTTTGTGATAATTACCAATATTTTACCTAATGCAATTTTGTTAATTTCTAGTCTAATTAGTGTTAAATTGTTAGTATTTTATGCATGTATAACCTAGATTGATGCTATTTAACATGAGTTGAAGCCAAAAACTTCAAAATTTTTAGAAATCTAGGGTTTGTGTTCTTGAGCAATTTGGGGCTTTTTGATATAAACAGGTTATGACCGATTTTTGTCATGAATTATTGCTAAATTGAGTAGTGTAACATGTTTAGGTAGTTAAATGATCCAAGCATTGATCCTAAACATGATTTTTAGAGATTAAAGTGGACTTTTTAAGTCCAAAATTCATGAACTTGATTAATTTGATATAATTGCCAATTGAGACTTGTTTAATTATTAGTAATGACTATTTTGACATGTTATTTGAGTTAAATGCTTATGAACTTTGTCTACATTTTCATATGTACTTATTTGGAAAAGTGTAGAATTGTGAAAAATTGTGAAAATGTGTATAAGTTTAATTTTGATTTAACATGTTTTTGTGATTGTTTTAAGTTGTTATTTTGCTAACACTAATGCATATTTGGATGCACAAACTTTGTGTTTAATGTGTTTTGCAGAAAGCCGATACTGGAGGTTCAGGAGCATCATCATTGATAATGCTAAAAACGAACATATATTTCATAGCATTATTTCTCAAGAAAGACACGCTTTTAGTTGCAATTGTTCTATTTACAAGTGATATTCGTTTAAATAATAAAAGGTGAAGACAAAAGACAGATTCGACGAATTGAAGACGCAAACGACCAAAAAGCTCAAAAGTACAAAAGACAATCAAAAAGGTTCCAATTATTGATAAGAAACGTCTCGAAATTACAAGAGTACAAGATTCAAAACGCAAAGTACAAGATATTAAATTGTACGCAAGGACGTTCGAAAATCCGGAACCGGGACCAGAGTCAACTCTCAACGCTCGACGCAACGGACTAAAAATTACAAGTTAACTAGGTATATAAATATAATATAATATATAATTAATTATATATATATTATATTTATAAATAAAAACCGTCGGCAGAGAAAGACTCCAAGGGTGTGAGCTGTAAATTCATTCTCCGCGACTCGCGGAGTTTGAAGAGGATTTCACCGCGAGTCGCGGAGCCCCAAAATGAAAAACTCCCTATAAAGCAAACCGAAATCTGATCATTTTCATCAATCTTTTTCTTCTTCTTCTCATACGTAAAATATATATATATATATATTTATAATTTATATTTTAATTTTAATTATAATTCTAATAATAAGGGTATGTTAGCGAATGTTGTAAGGGTGTAAGTCGAAATTCTGTCCGTATAACGCTACGCTATTTTTAATCATTGTAAGTTATGTTCAACCTTTTTACATTAATGTCTCGTAGCTAAGTTATTATTATGCTTATTTAAAACGAAGTAATCATGATGTTGGGCTAATTACTAAAATTGGGTAATTGGGCTTTGTACCATAATTGGAGTTTGGACAAAAGAACGACACTTGTGGAAATTAGACTATGGGCTATTAATGGGCTTTATATTTGTTTAACTAAATGATAGTTTGTTAATGTTAATATAAAGATTTACAATTGGGCGTCCTTATAAATTACCATATACACTCGATCGGACACGATGGGCGGGGTATTTATATCTACGAATAATCGTTCATTTAACCGGACACGGGAATGGATTAATAGCCACTAGAATAATTAAAACAGGGGTGAAATTACATTCAAGGGTAATTGGTGTAATTGCTAACAAAGTAGTAAAACCTTGGTTTATACGCAGTTGATAACCTGGTGTATTCATTAAACAAAGTATTAAAACCTTGTTACAATTCGAATCCCCAATTAGTTGGAATATTTAACTTCGGGTATAAGAATAATTTGACGAGGACACTCGCACTTTATATTTATGACTGATGGACTGTTATGGACAAAAACCAGACGGACATATTAAATAATCCAGGACAAAGGACAATTAACCCATGGGCATAAAACTAAAATCAACACGTCAAACATCATGATTACGGAAGTTTAAATAAGCATAATTCTTTTATTTCATATTTAATTTCCTTTATTTTATATTTAATTGCACTTCTAATTATCGCATTTTTATTGTTATTGTATTTAATTGCACTTTTAATTATCGTACTTTTTAATTATCGCAAGTTTATTTTATCGCACTTTTATTATTCGCAATTTCATTATCGTTATTTACTTTACGCTTAAAATTAAGTCTTGTATTTATTTATTATTTTACATTTGGTTTTAACTGCGACTAAAGTTTTAAAATCGACAAACCGGTCATTAAACGGTAAAAACCCCCTTTATAATAATAATATTACTTATATATATGTTTGTATTTTTATAAAAGTAAACTAATATAGCGTTGAGCTTTGTTAAAAAAAGATTCCCTGTGGAACGAACCGGACTTACTAAAAACTACACTACTGTACGATTAGGTACACTGCCTATAAGTGTTGTAGCAAGGTTTAAGTATATCCATTCTATAAATAAATAAATATCTTGTGTAAAATTTTATCGTATTTAATAGTGTTTCATTGTAAACTTCAATAGTATTTTATACCCCTTAGCTTTGACATCAAGTATTTTTGGCGCCGCTGCCGGGGACACTCTTAAAAGCCGGAAGCGCAACGCTAATATAAAAAAAAAAAAAAAAAAGATTTTAAGTTTACTTCTATTAAAAGTCGCTTTTGTAAAAATACGTTTTAAATATTCGAAAATATAAAAAGAAAAACAAAAATATAAGTATTTTTAAGATTTTGTTAAATATTTAAGTTAATTAAGTTTCTTTATTTTTATTTTAGTTTATAAAAAAATATAAGTTTTATTTAAATATCTTTTATTTATATAAAAACAGAAAACAGAAAATAAAAAAAATAAATAAATAAAAACGCGTCGATTCAAACTGTGCCAGAGTTGAATTTTGGAACCCCGCGACTCGCGGGGTTTTCTGCATTAATTACCGCGACTCGCGGAGATAACCTGACACACCGACAGAAGCCCTAATTCAGCATTTATTACGGATTATTATTAATTATTATTATTATTAACCCTAATTATTATTATTATTATAATTAAGTTTATTTTTAATTTAAGTTTTATTTAATTTATATTTTAGTTAAATTAGTTTTATTAAATTGTAAAATTAGTAGTTTTATTAAATAAATAATATAAAAATAATATTTTTATAAAAATTGTAATTTTTACAACTTTTTGTATATTTTTATATTTTGTCCCTTTTTAATCATTGTAGCGTAATATTTATATTTTTCGCTCATATTTAATTTTAAACTTAGTTTTTGCCATAGTCATTTTTACTCCTAGATTTTTAGGCTTTGCCGTAGAATTCCTTAAGTGCTTTTTCTTTAGACTAAGATTTAGGTGCTTTAGAATTTTGCGACGCCTTTTTAAGTTTTAGTTTCTTTTTAAGTTATTTCCATTTAGGATTTAGTTTTTCCCGTAAGCTTTAATATTTTTAGACGACTTTTACCTATGTATCAATTATCATTCCAATTAGTAATTTCAATTTGCGATTATAATTTTAAGTTAGTTGTAGTAATAAGGTTAGGTTAGTCAAGTATTTTTAATTTTTTTATAAGTTTTTTTTTTTCGTCACCTTTTATTTTTCAACCATTTTTCTTTTTCGACCTTTTGCGACGAACTCTTTTTCTTTCTTATTTCTCGCTATTCTAGTTTTTAGGACATAGATTTTTATTCTACTTCTTATCTAAATTTCTTAAAATTACGAAAATTTATTTTAAGTGGTTAAATTAATAGACATCAAAATTTTCTGGTTCGTAGTAATAGTTGGATTTGTACGTGGACCGGGTTATTGGAGCCAAACAGTCCTCAATTATATTGAGACCAAACGAATCCTGCCCCTCTGCTGCATCTTTTGGCTATTCGAAACGTGGGCAAAATCAGAAAAGTCTATTGATTGGATAACTTATTATAATTTTTCTTTCCTTTTAAAAACTAATAGGATATTCAGTGAATGCACCGAGCAAGACGTTCATCACCTTTTGTACGTTCACCACCTGTAACTAGATCAAGACATTTAGCAAATATAACCGCCGTTGATTTTTCTTTAGAATCGTCATCCAGTCAACCAAGTACTTCAGTTCAAATTTCCGATAATCCATTTTTTGAACCCGACCTCACAATTGAGAATCCGGAAAATATTCAGGAACGGTTCGTAGATCCTGAACCACTAAACTTTCCTCCGGAGCCACCAATCATTCAAACAGAGATTGTTGAGGAACGAACCATTAAATCAGAATCATCTAGTGATACCGATTCAACAAATTCAATTATGGAGAATCTGGAACCTTTAAGTATGGAAGACCGAATGAGAGCTAAACGCACTGGCCAAGGTCACGCAATTACTCATCCAGACATTAATGCGCCAGATTATGAAATCAAAGGACAAATTCTACACATGGTGACTAATCAATGCCAATTTAGTGGTGCGCCGAAGGAAGATCCAAATGAACATCTACGTACCTTTAATAGGATCTGCACACTATTTAAAATACGAGAAGTGGAGGATGAACAGATATATCTCATGTTATTTCCCTGGACTTTAAAGGGAGAAGCCAAAGATTGGTTGGAATCATTACCTGAAGGGGCGATCGATACATGGGACGTTTTAGTTGACAAATTTCTTAAACAATTCTTTCCTGCATCTAAAGCCGTAAGACTTCAAGCAGAAATTGTTACGTTCACACAGAAGCCAAATGAAACTCTATATGAGGCGTGGACTAGATATGGAAAGTTGTTAAGAGGATGTCCGCAACATGGTTTAGACACCTGTCAAATAGTACAAATATTCTACCAAGGATGCGACATCACTACAAGAAAAGACATAGATATAGCAGCTGGTGGTTCTATTATGAAGAAAACCGAAACTGATGCTTACAAAATTATTGATAACACTGCTTCCCACTCACATGAGTGGCACCAAGAAAAAGATATCATTAGATCATCTAAAGCAGCTAGAGCCGATTCTAGCCATGACTTAGATTCCATTTCCGCAAAGATAGATGCTGTGGAGAGACGAATGGAAAAGATGACTAAAGATATTCACTCAATACGAATTAGTTGTGAGCAGTGTGGAGGACCACATTTGACAAAAGATTGTCTCAGTATTGAATTAACAATGGAACAAAGAGAGAATATTTCATACATAAACCAAAGGCCTGGAAATAATTATCAGAATAATTATCAACCGCCAAGACCGATTTACAATCAAAACCAGAATTATAACAGAAATATTCCATACAACAACCAACAAGGTCCTAGCAATCAACAAGTATCCAATAATACTTATAATCAGCAAAGACCTAATTTTCAAAACAAACCACCACAACAAACCGATGATAAAAAGCCGAATTTAGAAGATATGATGACGAAGCTAGTTGAAACTCAAACGCAGTTTTTCACCTCTCAGAAACAAACCAATGAACAAAATGCTCAAGCATTTAGAAATCAACAAGCTTCTATTCAAAATCTGGAACAAGAAGTAAGTAACCTAGCAAGGTTAATAGGTGAAAGAAAACCGGGAAGTCTACCTAGTGATACAAATGCTAACCCCCGGAATGAAACAGCTAAAGCTATTACCACAAGAAGTGGTACAACACTTAAATCACCTGAAATACCTGCAACTTCTGATGAAGCTATTCCTACTCCACAAGAACCACAACCTGATCAAGATAAGGAAAAAGAACCGGTAGTTGAAAAGGTTAATGAAGATAACACAGTTAAGGATAAACCTTATGTTAAACCATATCAACCACCACTTCCTTACCCAAGTAAAATGAAGAAAGAAAAACTTGAAGCCGAGCAATCCAAATTCTTGGATATGTTTAAACAGATAAATATAAATCTTCCTTTCATTGATGTGATTTCAGGAATGCCTAGATATGCTAAATTCTTGAAAGATCTAATCTCAAATAGAAAGAAAATGGAAGAACTCTCGGCTGTTACTATGAATGCTAATTGTTCAGCAGTGCTGTTGAATAAGATACCAGAAAAACTATCTGATCCAGGAAGTTTCACAATTCCATGTTTTCTGGGTAGTCTTAGTTCAATAGAAGCATTGGCAGACTTAGGTGCTAGTATAAATCTAATGCCGTATTCACTATACACTAAACTAGACCTTGGAGAATTGAAACCAACCAGAATAAGCATACAATTAGCCGATAGATCAATAAAATATCCTAGAGGGATAATGGAGAACATGCTAGTTAAAGTTGGTACTTTAGTATTTCCAGTAGATTTTGTTGTTCTGGACATGGAAGAAGATTCTCAAGTTCCTCTCATATTAGGAAGACCATTCTTAAACACGGCTAAAGCAATGATAGACGTGTTCGGTAAGAAACTGACCCTAAGTATAGAGGATGAGAGTGTTACCTTTTCAGTTGATAGAGCAATGCAACAACCACAATCTGCAGATGATAAATGTTATTATATTCAAACTATAGATGCACATGCAGAATTATTAAAAGAATTTCCAGAATTACAAGGAACAGGAGAATGTTCTTTAGGAGAAGGTAATGAACCAATTGATGAAGCTGAAATGTTAGCTACACTAATAGCTAATGGATATGAACCAATAACAGAAGAAATTCAAATGCTAAAAGAAGAAGACAGATATCGATACAAATCATCGATAGAAGAACCTCCGAAATTAGAGTTAAAGCCACTTCCAAACCATTTGGAATACGCTTATTTACATGGTGAATCTGAATTACCTGTAATAATATCGTCTTCTCTTACTGAAAATGAGAAATCACAACTCATTTCTGTGTTGAAAGCTCATAAACCAGCCATTGCATGGAAGATTCATGATATTAAAGGAATAAGTCCTTCGTATTGCACACATAAAATCCTTATGGAAGAAGGTCATAAAACGTATGTGCAGCGCCAACGAAGACTAAATCCTAATATGCAAGATGTAGTTAAGAAAGAGATTATTAAACTGCTAGATGCAGGTTTAATTTATCCAATCTCTGATAGTCCATGGGTAAGCCCAGTTCAATGTGTACCTAAGAAGGGTGGCATGACTGTCATCACAAATGAGAAAAATGAGCTTATTCCTACTAGGACTGTAACAGGATGGCGTGTATGTATTGATTATAGAAAATTAAATGACGCCACCAGAAAAGATCACTTTCCCTTACCTTTCATAGATCAAATGTTGGAAAGATTAGCCGGAAATAGTTACTATTGTTTTCTAGATGGATTTTCCGGATATTTTCAAATTCCAATAGCACCCGAAGATCAAGAGAAAATCACATTTACGTGCCCTTATGGTACTTTTGCTTACAAACGCATGCCATTTAGACTTTGCAACGCCCCTGCAACCTTTCAAAGGTGTATGATGGCGATTTTTCACGACATGATAGAAGAATGCATGGAAGTATTCATGGATGACTTTTCAGTCTTCGGTGATACATTTGAATCATGTCTAGTTAATCTGGAACGAATGCTAATTAGATGCGAACAATCAAATCTAGTTCTTAATTGGGAGAAATGCCATTTCATGGTTAAAGAAGGCATCGTTCTTGGTCATAAAATTTCAAAAGAAGGAATTGAAGTGGATAGAGCTAAAGTAGATGTAATTTTTAAACTTCCACATCCCACCAATGTTAGAGGAGTTAGGAGTTTTCTAGGGCATGCCGGTTTTTACCGACGTTTCATAAAAGATTTTTCTAAAATTGCCACTCCTATGAATAAACTCCTAGAAAAGGATGCTCCATTCATCTTTTCAGATGAGTGTATCAAATCTTTTAATATTCTTAAAGAGAAACTCACTAATGCACCGATCATGATAACACCAAATTGGAATCTACCATTTGAACTAATGTGCGATGCAAGTGATTTTGCAATGGGAGCCGTTTTAGGACAAAGGATTGAAAAACGATTTCAACCTATATATTATGCTAGTAAGATGTTACAAGGAGCACAAACGAACTATACAACTACTGAAAAAGAACTATTTGCTATTGTCTTTGCTTTTGACAAATTTCGATCATATCTCGTTCTAGCAAAAACGGTGGTCTATACCGACCATTCTGCTCTTAGATACCTATTTTCAAAACAAGATGCTAAACCAAGATTAATCCGTTGGATCTTACTCTTACAAGAGTTTGATATTGAAATCCGAGATAAAAGAGGAGCAGAAAATCTCGCCGCTGATCATCTTTCTCGTCTTGAAAATCCCGAATTAGAAGTTCTAAATGAATTGGCCATACAAGATAACTTTCCTGATGAATATCTATTGAAGATAGATTATAATGAAATCCCATGGTTTGCAGACTATGCAAACTACTTAGTTTGTGGATTCCTTGAAAAAGGATTATCATACCAAAGACGAAAGAAATTCTTCAGTGATATAAAACACTATTTCTGGGAAGATCCACATCTGTTTAAAAGTTGTCCCGATGGAATAATACGCCGATGTGTATTTGGAGATGAAGCTAGTAAAATTTTAAACCATTGTCACACAGGACCAACAGGAGGGCATTATGGGCCTCAACTAACAGCAAGAAAAGTTTATGATGCTGGATTCTATTGGCCTACAATTTACAAAGACGCACACCTTCTTTGCAAATCCTGTGATGCATGTCAAAGGGCCGGAAAAATAAGTCAACGTGATGAAATGCCACAAAATGTCATCCAAGTATGTGAAGTATTTGACATTTGGGGTATTGACTTTATGGGTCCATTTCCAAAATCTCATAATAATCTATATATACTCGTAGCCATTGATTATGTATCTAAATGGGCGGAAGCACAAGCTCTCCCAACTAACGATGCACGAGTTGTAGTCAACTTTTTAAAACGTCTTTTTGCAAGGTTTGGAACACCGAAAGCTTTAATAAGTGATCGGGGTACTCATTTCTGTAATAATCAACTTGAGAAAGTTCTTAAAAGATATGGAGTAACTCATAAAATCTCCACCGCATATCATCCACAAACAAGTGGACAAGTTGAAAATACCAACCGAGCTTTAAAACGTATTCTAGAGAAAACCGTAGGATCAAATCCGAAGGAATGGTCCATCAAATTGGAGGATGCACTCTGGGCTTTTAGAACAGCCTACAAAACTCCAATTGGAACCACACCTTTTAGACTTGTTTATGGAAAAGCATGTCATCTTCCAGTAGAAATTGAACACAAAGCATTTTGGGCTTTGAAGACATGTAATCTTGATTTACATGAAGCTGGACGTCTACGATTAAGTCTACTAAACGAATTAGAAGAATTAAGACATGAAGCATACGAAAATTCGTTAATCTATAAAGAAAGAACGAAGAAATGGCATGATAAAAGAATCAAAAGTTCAAAAGAATTTAAAGAAGGAGACAGAGTTCTTCTTTTCAATTCACGATTCAAGCTATTTCCTGGAAAATTGAAATCAAGATGGTCTGGACCATTCATAGTCAAAAGAGTTTTCCCATACGGAACGATAGAATTAATAAATTCAAATGGGATTGAATTTAAAGTTAATGGTCACAGAGTTAAACATTACATACATGGTCCGATGGAAGTCGACAACGAAGTTAATCACAATTTCGACACCACAGCTAACTAAGTGTGGGGAGAATCAAGTCTTTAAAGGATAATATGTATTTCTGTTAGAGTTAGATTGTCTGTTTTCGTGTAGTTCTCGAAAATGGAACCCGAATGGTCTTTCCCTAGCAGACCCTAAAGAACTAGTCTTCTCCCCCCATTCTGAATTTTTATTTTTTTTAGGTTTTTACGAAATGAAGACTGCCTGTGAACTAAACCATGGTCTAATGCTACACGCTTTGATCACTAAAAGAAATAATGACATACTACCGAGTGAACTAGTATCAGTAATCAGAGAAAGAATGGACGGAGTTAGAAAAGAATCCAGATGCGAAGATAATAAGTTACAATTTGGTAAAGGAAAATCAAAATCCGCAGCGAAAAGAAGAGCACGACACCTAGAACGATGTCACAAATGCGGAAAATGGTCACATGGAGGTAAATGTTCAAATAATCAAACCTATTCAAATACCGAATTTGTTACTTTATGCAGAGACGGACCGTTCATATGTTTAGAAGAAAAGACACTGAATGATCGAGGTTACGCCTATGTAGCCATGGAAAACCAATTAAACCGACTATCTTATGAATGGAATAGATCATATAACTAAGAAATCTATTTCACAGGTATGTCTGTACAGTTTTTATTTTTATTTTTATTTTTAACCTTTTGATAATAAACGCTAATTTGTTCGCTAAAAAGTATTAAATTGGTATTGAATAAAATTAGGTTTGGCGACCGAAATTATTGATATCATTCAAAAATTTATTACATCACTGCGAAATTTAACGTTTATTCTTAAGGTATAAATAACTTTAAACAATCAACCCAAAATATTTCAAAAATTCGTCATGAGTTAAATTAGGTCTTGGAACCGAAATTACTTTACCGAAAAGAGGGGCGCATATTTTTGATAATATTTGATTGATTAAAGTGGGATAAAAAGACAAAAAGATTATTAATTTTATTTTTACCATGTTTTTAAAATTAATATTTAAATCTTAAATTAATATTGTAAACTTTGTAAAAACAATATTTTTAAAATTGTAAATATTTGAAAAATTAATATAAGTTTGGTATGAATTTATAATATGAATTTTTAAATTAAGTTTGGTATGAATTTTTAATTTTTAAAATATAAATTTTTAATTTTATGCATTTCAAATTTTAAGTTTGGTGTGAATTTTTAATATTAATTTTGAATTTCATATTTAAGTTGTGTGAATTTAAAAACAAAAATTTACTTTATCTCATTAAGTTAAAAATATGATTTTTAAAATTCGTCGTAAGTTGAAGACTAGGTCTTTGAACCGAAATTGCTTTACCCGAGGGAGGGACGAGAACTTTTATTATCATTATTATTAATCTTATTGAATTAAAGTATGCCAAAAACATTGAAAAAAACTCAAAAATCTTAGCTTTTAAAACAATCGCTACAAAAAGACAAATTTTAAAATTTTGTCGAGGGACGGACTGGGACATCGATCCGAAACGACCTCATCCTAAATAACAAGGGAAACAAAATTTTAAAATTAAGTACTTAATTGTTTTATAAGTTATTGATTATTAAAAAAAAATATATATATATATATCAAACTCCGCGACTCGCGGAGTTTGAAGGGTTATTCACCGCCAGTCGCGGAGGGATGAAAAATCAGAAAAAAAATAAAGAGCCGGAACAGATCAGTCCCAACCCCAAAACAATAAAAACCTGCGAAAAACTGCACGCGAAAAACCCGAAAAATACACCCCAAAATCACAATTTTTAACCGTTAATCACCAAATCTTTTGCTAAAATCATGTTGAGAAGGATGCTATCTAAGAATTACTCAAGAAAAACGGTAAATTTCTACACCTAAACACCATTTAATCCGAAATTTGGTGTTCTTGAGTCATTTTTTTCCCAATTTGATTTTGATGCTTTTTAGTGTAATTAGGCTTAAATTGTTTATGTATTATGCTTGTATAACTTCAAATTTTGAGTAATCTAGGATTTTGATGCTGTTTAACATGATTAGAAGCCTTAAACTTCAAATTTTGAGTAATCTAGGGTTTGTGTTCTTGAGCAAATTTGGGGCTTTTTGATATAAACAGGTTATGGCCGATTTTTGTCATGAATTGTTGCTAAATTGAGTAGTGTAACATGTCTAGGTAGTTAAATGATCCAAACTTTGAGCCTAAACATGATTTTGAGAATTAAAGTGGACTTTTTCAAGTCTAAAATTCATGAACTTGATTTTTGAAAGATAATGCCATTTGAGACTTGTTTAATTGCTAGTAATGATTATTTTGACATGTTATTTGAGTTGAATGCTTATGAACTTGGCGAACATTTTCGTATATGCTTATTTGAAAAAGTGTAGATTTGATAAAAATGTGAAAATGAGCTTAAGTTTGATATAAATTGATAATGTCATTGTAATTATTTTGATTGATGATTTTGCTGACACTAATGCATATTTGGATGCACAAAAATTGTGTTTGATGTGTTTTGCAGAATGAAAGGGGTGAATCTTCATCCCAAGCCCGCAATGCTCCTGCTGAGAATTTGGAACAACAGGAGGTGGATAACTACTACAAGCAGGATATACCTCATCCAGTCATGACCTTTTCTGATATGCACTTGGAAGAGTTGCACCCGAACCTGAGATTTGACAGACTTTGGATAGATTATCCAAAATATCAAAGGGGTTTGCATACTCTTCATTCTAAGGTTGTTGAGGTACCGAGGGTCATAGAATGGGGACCCTTAGAAGCTGTAGAATTGGCCGGGCCAATTAGGGAATTACTTGTACAGAGGTATGGTAATTCTTCTTTTAATGACTGGGTACGTTTATTCACCATACGTAGACCTGTATATAAAGTATGGTGTGAAGAATTGTTATGTAGTATAGAGTTGAATGATCGGGTAGCTAGTTTAACTGATCGTTCTTTTATTAGATTTTTGTTAGGCGGTTCGATGCGCCACATGTCTTTACTGGACATGGCTCAGGCTTTACGTATATATACGCCTGAGGAGTTAGCATCCGCCGATTGTAGAGGATTGATACTAAACGGTAGAAAGATAGATGAAAATTTTGATACACACGGTGTGTGGAGTCAAATGACAAGCCATCACCGTTTCAAAGGGGGAAATTACTCTTATTTGGATATAGATAGAGCCGAATTAAGAGTGATACATAGGTTTTTAGCTAATTCGATTACACAAAGGGGTAAGAACAAGGAAAAAGTAAATGAACAGGATTTGTTTTACCATATGTGTATTCGAGACCCACAAAGCGCTGTAAGTATACCGTATTGTGTGGGTTATTATTTATCAGCTATGGTTCGGGGGATGCGACCGCATAGCATAATAGGAGGTGGTATTTTTATTACTTTGATTGGTGAATATCTCGGTGTGGATATAAGTCGGGGGGGATTATTAGTAGAAGAACTAGAACCCCGCGATACTATAGGTTTAAATGTATACCATGGTGCGAAAGTTTTGAAGAGGCAAAATAACGCCGCAGTACGATACCATGGTAGACATCCACAGGTGGAGAGAAACCAACAGCAAGGTAATGTAGGAGGGGGGAATGAGATGCAAGAAATGCAAAGGTTTATAGCTTCTCAGGAATACGAAAATGCTAGACAGAGAGCATTTGAAGATTGGCAAGTTCATCAGAACCAAATCATAGCTCATTTCTAACATATAGGTAGAAACTATATTCCTACACCGAAACCCATCTTCCCTCCCTGGTCTATAGAGATGCAGCCACCGTATCCTACGTATGACCCTGCCGAAGCATTCTATAGCACCTACGGTTATGCCTGGAACCCCTATTGGTACCAGTATCATCCCTAGTATACTTAGTTTTATTTATTTTGTAATTTGTAATTATTGATACGTTTAATACTTTTGTTAATATTGTAATCATTTTTATAATTGTCTAACTTTTATTCTTAGATTTTAATAATTTTTGAATGTGGGGTAATATACCAAACTTCAAAAATATGTATATATATTTGCAGTTTATCTTATGTACACAACAGGGTAAAACAACGCATTTTCAAAGACTGGCATTAAGTTCAGCAAAAGCAACTAATTTTGACGACAAGATGCAAAATATATGTGAAATAACAACAAGACGGAATGAACAAATGATGTGCACCATTTATCATTCAGCAAACAAACGCCAATATATTTGGAAACTTTGGTAAAAATTTAATCATTATCACACTAATCACCCTCAATAATTTAAATTGTTACTGATTTCTTGCAAATGAGGGCATTGCAAGATCTTAAGTGTGGGAAGGGGTTAAATTCTTTCGGATTTTAAATTTTTTATCTTAAACACTTGGTTACCATTAAAAATACTAGTAAAGCAGTAGTTGTATTAGAATCTAGTGCTCTCTGATAAAAAAGAACAGCCCTAGTCTTATATACTGACTACCCAATTCTAGTAAAATTTTTCAAAATTTTCAATTAAATGAACTAAAAATCATGTTTATACATATTTATGAACGATAAAACTAGGTTTTAACACCGAAATTATTGTTACCTCAAAAAGGACATAAATTGAGAAACAAACTAAAATGTTAAAATTCATTTAAAATGGAACAGAGGACGATAAAAAGGAAAATAAAAGCCAAGTGTGAGAAAATTTACCAAGTTATCTTAAACATATGTCACATATTTCTGTAACAAATAACTGAAAATACTTTTGCTTTGGGCTAAACTAAACTGTTTTACCCGATGAAAGAAAAGAAGAGATGGATCTATACGATGAATCAATTCCATCATTAAAAGGAAGTAAAGTCTTCCGAAAAAGACACGCGCTTCTTGATTTAGGTCATGAAGTTGTCGTCCAGACCAGCTGTAGGTTGACGAAAAATCTAGAAAAGTCATCACTAAAATCAGCAGGAAATCCACGGACCTCAGCATTAAACAGGGTCGCCAAGTGGTCAGATTTATCCCACTCATGAGAAGGATTTATCTCGTACAATGGGGGGGTACCATGCAAATTAGCTGGATAAGACTAATGAATCAGATCTCCAGAAAGTATAATCTCCTTAAAGATTAAAAATCAGATTTTAAGACTGATATTACTCAATCCTAGAGATTGACCTTAAAGATTGAGAATTCAAACTCATGGAATTCAATGATATCTAAACTCGAGCTTGAACGAGAAAATATTTTGATCAAAATTACAAACCGATTTGTTTTCTGAAAACCCTATTTTCAATACGTTCATTACCATTGAACGTAAAATCCTAGGAATTCACCTGGAATTCATTAGGTCACCTGAACTAAATCGGGTGTCAACCGTAAGAACGGCGGTTGCATAGCATGGTCAAAGACAGGACCTTGTGCCATACCGAAAAATTATAAGGGTGAGCTTTACTATTGCTCCTACCAAGGATAGTAATTGCGTTCGACATGTTATAGACCATAATTAAAAGCATGTCAGGAGACATTGCCTTAACAGTTGCTTGTTCAACGCTTTCCTTTACAACCGGACGGTAGTTTACCGAAAGGTAATATACGGGACAAGTAAACTGGACGTGTTGCTTTCCAAATACAAGGTTAGCAAGTGGGTGACACAAAACCGCAAGTTTTGAGCTAAAATTTTCAAATCTGAAACCCACCAAACCCACAAAAATATTTTGCAAACACCGGTAAAGGGTTATCCCGGAAAACTTATCTAGGGTAATAACTAGATTTAATTTTCAAAAGATCAAATGTTTTCATAAAGATCCAATTTCCTTAATGGATATAAATTTTTATAGTCATGTGGGACTGTAAACCATATCGTTACTACCATTGTTTATACCGCCGTATAGAAATCACTGATGTACAAAGTGTGAAGAATAAAGAAGTGATTCTAGTATTTCAAGACGATATTGCTTGAGGACAAGCAACGCTCAAGTGTGGGAATATTTGATAATGCTAAAAACGAACATATATTTCATAGCATTATTTCTCAAGAAAGACAAGCTTTTAGTTGCAATTGTTCTATTTACAAGTGATATTCGTTTAAATAATAAAAGGTGAAGACAAAAGACAGATTCGAAGAATTGAAGACGCAAACGACCAAAAAGCTCAAAAGTACAAAAGACAATCAAAAAGGTTCCAATTATTGATAAGAAACGTCTCGAAATTACAAGAGTACAAGATTCAAAACGCAAAGTACAAGATATTAAATTGTACGCAAGGACGTTCGAAAATCCGGAACCGGGACCAGAGTCAACTCTCAACGCTCGACGCAACGGACTAAAAATTACAAGTTAACTAGGTATATAAATATAATATAATATATAATTAATTATATTAATTATATATATATTATATTTATAAATAAAAACCGTCGGCAGAGAAAGACTCCAAGGGTGTGAGCTGTAAATTCATTCTCCGCGACTCGCGGAGTTTGAAGAGGATTTCACCGCGAGTCGCGGAGCCCCAAAATGAAAAACTCCCTATAAAGCAAACCGAAATCTGATCATTTTCACCAATCTTTTTCTTCTTCTTCTCATACGTAAAATATATATATATATTTATAATTTATATTTTAATTTTAATTATAATTCTAATAATAAGGGTATGTTAGCGAATGTTGTAAGGGTGTAAGTCGAAATTCTGTCCGTGTAACGCTACGCTATTTTTAATCATTGTAAGTTATGTTCAACCTTTTTATATTAATGTCTCGTAGCTAAGTTATTATTATGCTTATTTAAAACGAAGTAATAATGATGTTGGGCTAATTACTAAAATTGGGTAATTGGGCTTTGTACCATAATTGGGGTTTGGACAAAAGAACGACACTTGTGGAAATTAGACTATGGGCTATTAATGGGCTTTATATTTGTTTAACTAAATGATAGTTTGTTAATGTTAATATAAAGATTTACAATTGGGCGTCCTTATAAATTACCATATACACTCGATCGGACACGATGGGCGGGGTATTTATATCTACGAATAATCGTTCATTTAACCGGACATGGGAATGGATTAATAGCCACTAGAATAATTAAAACAGGGGTGAAATTACATTCAAGGGTAATTGGTGTAATTGCTAACAAAGTAGTAAAACCTTGGTTTACACGCAGTTGACAACCTGGTGTATTCATTAAACAAAGTATTAAAACCTTGTTACAATTCGAATCCCCAATTAGTTGGAATATTTAACTTCGGGTATAAGAATAATTTGACGAGGACACTCGCACTTTATATTTATGACTGATGGACTGTTATGGACAAAAACCAGACGGACATATTAAATAATCCAGGACAAAGGACAATTAACCCATGGGCATAAAACTAAAATCAACACGTCAAACATCATGATTACGGAAGTTTAAATAAGCATAATTCTTTTATTTCATATTTAATTTCCTTTATTTTATATTTAATTGCACTTCTAATTATCGCATTTTTATTGTTATTGTATTTAATTGCACTTTTAATTATCGTACTTTTTAATTATCGCAAGTTTATTTTATCGCACTTTTATTATTCGCAATTTTATTATCGTTATTTACTTTACGCTTAAAATTAAGTCTTGTATTTATTTATTATTTTACATTTGGTTTTAACTGCGACTAAAGTTTTAAAATCGACAAACCGGTCATTAAACGGTAAAAACCCCCCTTTATAATAATAATATTACTTATATATATGTTTGTATTTTTATAAAAGTAAACTAATATAGCGTTGAGCTTTGTTAAAAAAAGATTCCCTGTGGAACGAACCGGACTTACTAAAAACTACACTACTGTACGATTAGGTACACTGCCTATAAGTGTTGTAGCAAGGTTTAAGTATATCCATTCTATAAATAAATAAATATCTTGTGTAAAATTTTATCGTATTTAATAGTGTTTCCTTGTAAACTTCAATAGTATTTTATACCCCTTAGCTTTGACATCAATCATTTAGACAGCCTGCTCCAGCTCCAGAACCAGAAATGCAATATGAACCTAAACAACAACCACAACAGGAACCACAACAACAGCCTGATCAGCATGTACCCTATTATGATCCGCTACAGTTACCTAATGAATTCACAGTATTTCCCCCGCATCCGCCTGTTAAATACCCAACAATTCCGGAACACACATTGCATCCTAATTTGAGATTCGATAGACGATGGAGAGATTATCCATCATATCAAAGTAATAAGTTCAAATTAGTAACAAAAGAGGTAGAGGTGCCAAGGGTAATTGATTGGAATCCTTTGGAAACGGTCCATCTAGCTGACCGTGTTAGACAGCATTTGGTACAAAGGTATGGCAGTTCTTCTTTTACAGATTGGAAACGTCTTTTCACCATTCGTAGACCTGTATATAAGGAATGGTGTGTAGAGTTAATGAGTACTATAGCGTTAAACGTAGATGTAGATAGGTTAGATGATAGAAGTTTTCTTAGATTTATCCTTGGCGGTAGGATGTACAGAATGTCCATGATGGACATGGTCAGGGCATTACAGATTTACACTCCTAGTGAGTTGCTACTACCCGATTGTATGAGTTTGATTTATCGGGGGGAAAGGGTAGATAGGAACTTTGACGCTGACGCCGTTTGGAGGCGTATGTCAAACTATAATGTTTTTACACTAGGAGGGAAACACTCCTACTTACATATTAACAAAGCCGAGCTTCGTGTGATTCATAGATTTTTGGCTAACTCGATTACACAAAGAGGTCACAATAAGGAGAAACTGACCTTACATGATTTATTCTACCTAAAGTGTATTCGGGATCCGAGAAGCTTTGTTAATATCCCTTACTGTGTTGGTTTTTATTTATCTAAAATGGTAGAAGGAATGCAGGAAGGGAGTATAATAGGAGGAGGTATTTTTGTTACTCTCATTGGAGAGTATTTAGGTGTTGATAGGAACCGAGGGGGTCCATTACAGGTTTGTAGAGAACAAGTTGAGCCTTTAGGATTGAAAGTTTATGTGGGTGCTAAGGTATTGAAAAGTAGACGCAACCAGGCAGTACCCTATGAAGGTAATCATCCACAAGTAGAAAGGGGTTCAGACGAAGAAATGGAGGAAGCGAAAGACATCAGGGATGTCATTCGAGATGCTATTCTTAACGTGCACGTTCGTATAGATGATGAATCAATGACGAGCGTGGCCAGACATAGTATGTACGAGCAGTGGAACTCCGAGCGAGTATACGAGGATTATAGGCAACGCCAACACGATAGCTGGTTAGTTCATCAGCACCAAATCATGAGCCAGCTATCATATCAGGTACCAAATAATTACGTGCCTACTCGACCTGCCTATTTTCCGCCACACAGCCCCGAGATCCGACCACCCTTTAATCGGTATGACTATAACCAAGCCTATCAGGACACCTATAACCAACAATGGAATCCACCTGACAAGATGAACTAGAACCCCTATCCAGACTGATTTGGTTCCATTTGGTTATTTATATGATTTTTATATTTTTATCTTTTTACTTATCCATGTTTAAACTTATGCTATTGAATATACTTATGTAATCTTTATCATTTTTATTATTATTGTGTACTAATATTTTACCTTTAAGATTTGAAAGTGGGATATTAAGTCCCATTTCAAATTGCCATGCATGTTTATATTTGTATGTATGTATATTGTAAATTGTACATAACAGGGTAAAACAGCGCATTTTCAAAGACTGACATTAAGTTCAGCAAAAGCTACTAATTTTGACAACAAGATGAAAAATAAATGTGATGTAACAACAGACGGAATGAACAAATGATATGCACCATTTATCATTCAGCAAACAAACGCCAATATGTTTGGAAACTTTGGTAAAATTTAATCATTTCTACGCTAATCACCCTCAATAATTTAAATTGTTACTGATTTCTTACAAATGAGGGCATTGCAAGATCTTAAGTGTGGGAAGGGATTAAATTCTTTACGATTTTAAAATTTTTACTTTATACACTTGGTTACCATTAGAAATACTAGTAAAGCAGTAGTTGCATTAGAATCTAGTGCTCTCTGATAATAAAGAACAGCCCTAGTCTTATATACTGACTACCCAATTCTAGTAAAAATTTTCAAAATTTTCAATTAAATGAATTCAAAATCATGTTTATACATGTTTATGAACGATAAAACTAGGTGTTAACACCGAAATTATTGTTACCTCGGAAAGGACATAAATTGAGAAACAAACCAAAATGTTAGAATTCATTTAAGAATGGAATAGAGGAGAACAAAAAGGCAAATAAAAGAAAATAAAAGCCAAGTGTGGAAAATTTACCAAGTTATTTTAAACAAATGTCACATATTTCTGTAACAAATAATTGAAAATACTTTTGTTTTGAACGATAATTAACTGTTTTACCCGATGAAAGAAAAGAAGAGATGGATCTACACGATGAATCAATTCCATCATTAAAAGGAAGTAAAGTCTTCCGAAAAAGACACGCGCTTCTTGATTTAGGTCAGGAAGTTGTCGTCCAGACCAGCTGTAGGTTGACGAAAAACCTAGAAAAGTCATCACTAAAATCAGCAGGAAATCCACGGACCTCAGCACAAACAGGGTCGCCAAGTGGTCAGATTTATCCTAACCATGAGAAGGATTTATCTCGTACAATGGGGGCGCACCGTGCAAATTAGCTTGATAAGACTAATGAATCAGATCTCCAGAAAGGATAATCTCCTTTAAAGATTAAAAATCAGCTTTTAAGCCTGATATTACTCAATCAAAGAGATTGACTTTAAAGATTGAGAATTACAAACTCATGGAATTCGATGATATCTAAACTCGAGCTTGAACGATAAAATATTTTGATCAAAATTAAAACCGATTTGTTTTCTGAAAACCTATTTTCAATGCGTTCATTACCTTTGAACGTAAAATCCTAGGAATTCACCTGGAATTCATTAGGTCACCTGAACCAAATCGGGTGTCAACCGTAAGAACGGTGGTTGCATAGCATGGTCAAAGACAGGACCTTGTGCCAGACCGAAAAATTATAAGGGTGAGCTTTACTATTGCTCCTACCAAGGGTAGTAATTGCGTCCGACACGTTATAGACCATAATTAAAAGCATGTCAGGGGACATTGCCTTAACAGTTACTTGTTCAACGCTTTCCTTTACAACCGGACGGTAGTTTATCGAAAGGTAATATTCGGAGCAAGTATACTGGACGTGTTGCTTTCCCAATACAAGGTTAGCAAGTGGGTGACACAAAACCACAAGTTTTGAGCTAAAATTTTCAAATCTGAAACCCACCAAACCCACAAAAATATTTTGCAAACACCGGTGAAGGGTTATTCTGGAAAACTTATCTAGGGTAAAAGCTAGATTGAATTTTCAAAAAGATCAAATGTTTTCATAAAGATCCAATTTCTTAAAGGATCTAAATTTTTATAGTCATGTGGGACTGTAAACCACATCGTTACTACCATTGTTTATACCGCCGTAAAGAAAACACTGATGTACAAAGTGTGAAGAATAAAGAAGTGATTCTAGTATTTCAAGACTATATTGCTTGAGGACAAGCAACGCTCAAGTGTGGGAATATTTGATAATGCTAAAAACGAACATATATTTCATAGCATTATTCCTCAAGAAAGACAAGCTTTTAGTTGCAATTGTTCTATTTACAAGTGATATTCGTTTAAATAATAAAAGGTGAAGACAAAAGACAGATTCGACGAATTGAAGACGCAAACGACCAAAAAGCTCAAAAGTACAAAATACAATCAAAGAGGTTCCAATTATTGATGAGAAACGTCTCAAAAATTACAAGAGTACAAGATTCAAAACGCAAAGTACAAGATATTAAATTATACGCAAGGACGTTCGAAAATCCGGAACCGGGACCAGAGTCAACTCTCAACGCTCGACGCAACGGACTAAAAATTACAAGTCAACTATGCATATAAATATACTATAATATTTAAATAATTCTTATAATTATTTATATATTATATTTATTTAATTAAAACGTCGACAAACAAGAAAACAAGGATTTTGAGCTGTCACCTACCACCATGCGATCGCATAGCCTGGAGGCACAAAAGCCATGCGATCGCATGGCCAACTTTTTCAGTTCACATGCCCTATAAAAACGAGTGTTTGGTGCACCATATATCCATCCATCTATCTCTCAATATATGTAAACATATATATATATATATATATATATATATATATATATATATATATATATATATATATATATATATAATTTATATTTTAATTTTAATTTTAATTTCTAATAATAAGGGTATGTTAGCGAATATTGTAAGGGTGTAAGTCGAAATTCTGTCCGTGTAACGCTACGCTATTTTTAATCATTGTAAGTTATGTTCAACCTTTTTAATTTAATGTCTCGTAGCTAAGTTATTATTATGCTTATTTAAAACGAAGTAATCATGATGTTGGGCTAATTACTAAAATTGGGTAATTGGGCTTTGTACCATAATTGAGGTTTGGACAAAAGAACGACACTTGTGGAAATTAGACTATGGGCTATTAATGGGCTTTATATTTGTTTAACTAAATGATAGTTTGTTAATTTTAATATAAAGATTTACATTTGGACGTCGCTATAAATAACCATATACACTCGATCGGACACGATGGGCGGGGTATTTATATGTACGAATAATCGTTCATTTAACCGGACACGGGAATGGATTAATAGTCACTAGAATTATTAAAATAGGGGTGAAATTATGTACAAGGACACTTGGTATAATTGATAACAAAGTATTAAAACCTTGGGTTACACTCAGTCGACATCCTGGTGTAATTATTAAACAAAGTATTAAAACCTTGTTACAGTTTAAGTCCCCAATTAGTTGGAATATTTAACTTCGGGTATAAGGATAATTTGACGAGGACACTCGCACTTTATATTTATGACTGATGGACTGTTATGGACAAAAACCAGATGGACATATTAAATAACCCAGGACAAAGGACAATTAACCCATGGGCATAAAACTAAAATCAACACGTCAAACATCATGATTACGGAAGTTTAAATAAGCATAATTCTTTTATCTCATATTTAATTTCCTTTATTTTATATTTAATTGCACTTCTAATTATTGCACTTTTATTTATTGTTTTTGTATTTAATTGCACTTTTAATTATCGTACTTTTTAATTATCGCAAGTTTATTTTATCGCACTTTTATTTATCGCAATTTCATTTTCGTTATTTACTTTACGCTTTAAATTAAGTCTTGTATTTATTTTTAATATTTTACATTTGGTTTTAACTGCGACTAAAGTTTTAAAATCGACAAACCGGTCATTAAACGGTAAAAACCCCCCTTTATAATAATAATATTACTTATATATATATTTGTATTTTTATAAAATAAATCTAATATAGCGTTAAGCTTTGTTTAAAAGATTCCCTGTGGAACGAACCGGACTTACTAAAAACTACACTACTGTACGATTAGGTACACTGCCTATAAGTGTTGTAGCAAGGTTTAAGTATATTCATTCTATAAATAAATAAATATCTTGTATAAAATTGTATCGTATTTAATAGTAATTCCTAGTAAAATTTAATAGTATTTTATACCCCTTAGCTATAGCATCATTCGTGAACAAAGTTTTTTCAAAAAACGAAAAGAAAAAAAAAGTTTTTGCTTCCACCCGCTTCCCCCGAATGGTTACTTCCCTCTTGATCCTACCAATATATATATATATATATATATATATATATATATATATATATATATATATATATATATATATATATATATATATCTTTTTTATCTTTATAAATCTGATACATAATTCGTGTCAGCATGGTATTCATCCTCACCAAATTGAATTTTGTCAGAGTTTTGAATTAAAAAACTCACTAATTTTCTTCAACTGACACGTGTCCGTCAATCATACGTGAATCAGGGTTAACAGCTCTACCGGATTCATTCTCTCAATATTTCACGGAGAAGTTAATTTTCATCAAATCATCCATTCATCTCCTCTTTCATTGAATCAAAATTAGGGTTCGATAGTTACTTCAATTCTTCCAAGATGATTTCTTCTACAACTCAGATGTCGAACGATCTATAATCTTTAAAATTGGAAACACGATTTCCAGTCTACATAAACATAATCTGCTATGGTTAGTTCCAATCGTTTATCAATGTTTTAATTGTTTGATTATCAAGGGTTTTATGATACTGTTTAATTATTCCCGATTGAACCCGATTTTCAGGTAATCTTTATTCAGTGAAGGATTTATAACTGAACATCATCATATTACAATTCTTTTTCTACATATGTCGGTTTCAGCGTCATCTAGACCGAATTTAAGTAATCTTTTCTACCTCATCCACATGGTTAATTCAGTTATTGGTCGACTTACATAAACGTTAGTGCTTCTATTTTGCAGATTTCAATCAGTTAGGGATTTATTGGATTACAAAAAATTCGTATTTGTATTTTGAAACTACAATCACTATGTGTTTAGTGAATAAAGTAAACGGCATATCAAATTTTTCTATTCAATTTCAATTACTCATATATTTTCTTGATTCTATTTTTATTTTAAGAATCAGTTACCGTTATCATCGAGTTGTTGTTAAACGTATATCAATTGTTTTGTCACTTAAGCCTCATATATACAATTCCAGATTGGTTGATTGCTCATTAAGCATGCCATTGTTATGTTTTCGTTTTGAGTTTCTGTTTTGAGTTTTAAGAGTATTCATTACAACATTTTATCATCTATTATTGGTTTTCACGTTTTGATAAATTATTATTGATTTCGTTTTTTGGTTTATGTTTATGAATATGAATATATGGTGTTTGATTAATTGTTTGTGTGAGTTGTATTTTTGACTATGTGGCAAGGTGTGGCTATCGCACTCCTTTATTCTATAGTGAATGTTGGATTGATTAATTTTTTTGCAAATAGAATTTCAACACTTTCTTTGTTTTCTATAGTGAATGTTAGGATTGATTAATTTGAACAATACCTGTTTTTTGTTTCTTAGTTGCGGTCGAAAATTGTGAAACAAGAGATGGAAAGTGAACACGAGAACTGTGATCATTTTTTGTAGGTGACAAAAAACCACACACCAGTCAGAAAACGTAAGTTGCTTATTACCTTTATTTTACTTTTTTTATATGCTTGTGGTCGTCTGTGTATCATTCTTATTTTGTAATACCCAATTTTTCACATATGGTGATTTGATAAGCGTTATGACTTGATACCAATTTATGCATAAAATGTTAATTGTTGCTATTTTTGTATATGATTAAGCTTCACAATTATAAAGATATTGGTGTCCAGTTGAAACATTGTTGAAAACGGCATAGGTTTAGCTAGAATTTTGGTGAGTAGGAATTCACGCATCATATCTTCACGAAAAAAAAAGTGGAACTTTTTCGATAATAAAGGATCAGCGCACAGAGAGTGTACGTCTTCATTCTTTTTGTTTTCTCTATGTTCAGTTGAGTAACGGGTCAAAAGCGGGTTGGGTAAAAACTGGCCAGAAATATTTCAACTTTAAACGGTTCAGTTTATCAAGGATTAAACTGCATCAATTTAGGTTAAGAAGTATGCAACTGATGTTTGTGGACTGAAGTTAGGTTGTCGTAATCGGTTTTTTTATATGTTTTTTGGCAGGTTTTTGTTTGAAGTTAACATCTGCAACTTATTTTTACTTCTCTTTAAGGTAAATACTTTTTGGAAGAAGTTTTGTCTCATTTTTTGTTCGTTTTGTTTCACCTGTTTTTTTAATTGATTATTTTGGTTGATGTTGTATGCTATATGGGCTCTAAATTGATTGTTTAATGTGTATTTAGGATTCTTTGTGTGTGCCCATTTTTTGCTCTTTTAATATGACTTGGTTGTTTGTCACCTACTCCGTATTTCTTTGTTTGTAATCTATGTTAAGTAGCATTCTAATTTATTGTTGAATGCTTATTCAGGTCTGCCAATATGTGTTTATCATAATTGAGGCATTCTAATTTGAGGTAAAAAGCAACATATTATAATATCCCTTTAGCATGTCGTAATTAAAAGTAATATTGTACAACAACGACACGGTACTTTTGTGAATAAGTCATAATTTACCCCACATTTACTTAAGTTATAATTTACCTGTTATGTTTCGTGTCAACTAGGTTATGTGCTGATTTCGGACTTGGCTGCCAGTCCAGCGACTTTGGCTACCGTCCTTCCGCATGCTACCATCTATGTTTGTAGTCGATCAAAGCGAAAAATGATGCTCTTGACAGCTCTCGATGAAGATCAACGAGGTTCATAAAAGAAGGTTTGAAAAGCAGGGTGTGTGATGATGGAAATTTGGGGTCTGGGTTGAGCGATGAGAGTAAATCGGTCCGTATCTTGGCAAGGCAACTTTAAAGTTGCAGCCATGGCGGCCAGTACTTTCTTGCTTAATTTTATACATATTTCCGAGTCCCTTTTTTGTCGCTAAATGTAGAATATTACTCCTTATATCAAATCTCAGTTGCCCCTATTTTACTCTTTACTTTGTCTTGCGGCTATGACGATTAACATTTGGGAACTAAGTCAATGAAGGAGGAAACATGAGGTCGTATCTTGGCATGGCAACTTGAAAGTTGCAACCAGTGCGAATCATGTATTCTTCCCTGATTTTATACATATGTCTGAGCCTAATTTTCGTTTTTTTAATTTCTTATTAAGTTCATGTTTCTACAATGAGTGATGATCTGCTACTTAATGTAACTTATCCTCCTGCCCATTATCGATCTTTCATGATGGTATGTTGTTCATTTTATGGCCATCACTTTTTTAGCTTATTTTGTATAATTGTAATGCATACTAGCGATGTTGATTATAGGATCCAAAATCAGATTCGAATAGCGAGGTTTCTTCAGGTACGTTGATTTCTGGATATGCTGACCGAATACTGACCACAAAGGCAACGTTTGTTTCGAGTTGATAACTTGCATGTATACACACTTGGTACTTTAATGAGTGATTCAGTAGGAAAACATATAAACCGTTTAAATAGATTATTAGAGATTTGGGACCGATGGATTTAGTTTAAGCTATGAGAATTTTATATTAGTATTAATGGATTAATGGATGTAATGAATTATAGTATAAAAATTTGAAGTTTTCCTTTTATATTAGTCTTATACTCTTATGTGATTATAAATTTAGTCATCAATGTCGATATGTTTGTTATTGACTTGGTTGCAGATTAATTTATAATTGGTGATCTTAAAGGGGCATTTAAAATGTTAAATATTTAATCGTATAAGGTATGTTTGTTCAAGGTATGTTTGTTCGAACTTGATAATTTTATTGTCACTTTTATTATATCTTACATGATGTTGACTTTAGGGATCAATACTCAGACTTGCTCTGTTTACATAGTTAACATCAATATTAAAGGTTGCAACATGGGTGGGTCGCTTGGGTGAGGTGCTTAGGTAACAAATTTAAACAGGGATGGTCTAAACATGTCTTAATTTGATAGAGGTTTGAACGTGATGGATTTGTTGAGATAGTTAATGAGTGACAAATCACAAAACAATATGTTTTAACTAACGGCTTATGGTGTGTCACTGAAATATTAATGTCTATCCAAATCCAAATCAACATTAAAATTGGGCTTGTGTTGTACCCATTGTTTATGCGCCACATATTGTCTAATATGCAGGTAACCCCTTTCGTTTATGCGCCACGTATTGTCTAATGTACTGATTTGGCTTATATATATGTTCTTAATTTGGTCACGTGTTTAATTTGGATAAAAAGGAAACGGGTCATATAAGAGTTTGGTCAAATGGGTTGGACAAGCCAAACGGGTCAAAAGTTTCCAAAATGTATTATTAATTCATTTTCAACTCTACGAACATGGAAGTATGGAAGCTACTTTTCCCAATCAGTAACATATTGTTAATTCATATTAGTTCGAACTTCTAATTTAACTTTAAACTTTAACTATAGGTTGAACATGTCAAATGGGTCGAAAATTGCCCAATGTGTATTAAAAGGCTAAAACATGTTGTTTCAGTAAATAGACTGTTTAATGATCAAGTGTTTTTCTTTTTCTTTTACTGATTAAAACGTTATGAAATTTTGACGATCATGTTAACGATATTAGTGTGCTGCTGTAAACTTGAAACATGTTTGAAAATTTTGTATCATGCAGGTACTTGATTGGCAGTTGGTTAGTCAAAGCTTGCAGAGTGTTTTGGCAGTCGTAGTAAGTAGGTTCTTCAAATGGGGAACTTTGTGTTTGGTTATTGGTACAATTAAATAAGAGTAGATGCTGTTTCTACAAATTCTATTTCCAGATTCATTCTAAAGACTGATTTGTGACATGTTTCACGTATTAGATTATTTTAGATAATGCTCATTCATATTTGAATTTTTGTTAATTCTACGTTTGCATGTGCTGTTTGTCAAGTTCCATCTCTACAAGGTTGAAACTTTTGTCTAACATCACAATTTACTCATACTCTTTAACCCTAGCATTTCACATTTTAATTAATGGTAAAGTGCAACTTTTATCCAGAGAATATAATTTCCGTCTCTATGATATTTCGTATCCAACCCTTTATTTTTCTCTATTTTTATTCATCACTTTATATTTAGACAAAACAATAAAGATGGTCACTCGCTTTGTTGCTACGTTAAATGATGTTGTACAAAAAACACAAAGTTTTACTAATGTGTGTTGTTTACAAAAAACATATTTTACTAATTCAACTACAATAGTATTTTTGACACTTTTCCTATAATATCGTTACTTCATATTTAAGTTTAAATACCAATAATGTTCGTGAATGAGTTCACGTGCAACGCACGGACTCATAAATCTGGTATATATATATATATATATATATATATATATATATATATATATATATATATATATATATATATATATATCACTCTGTACCTTAAATAGAGTTTTTATTAGCTAATAATTATTTTCAAAACAACCTTCTTTATAACCCTTAGATCAAAAAAGACATGTCCACATTCATCATCTACTACGATTACGATTAGCTAATAAATCGAAAAAAATTCTGTAACTACCTAAACTAACCTTCACCAAATTAAAACCCGTAGTCAATTAGAGACGTAGCCTGGGATCGTGAACCCTAATTATACAATTCTTCAACAGAATTGCCATCAGAAAAAGAAAAAAAAATTCAGTAAACGTGAAGAGCATCCATCCATAATTCGACCAGGTTTGTTCATTCACATTCAACTTTCTTATTTTAGTTTCAAAGTATGTGTAATTGCTCTCTACAGCTATTTCGTGGCGATACGATCTTGATTAAGGTAGTTTTTTTAATATGATTTTTGTTAGATTGATGTTGGTTTAGGTGTTTTACTATATTGATTTATGTTTTTGTTAGTAGGGTTTGTGTTAATATGTGAATATGCTTATGGTTTTTAGTATGATCTTAGAAAATTATTAGTATTGTTTTCTAGCATTGATCTGGTTTATGTGGCTTTGATTTTACTTCGTCATAATGATGTTGGTTTATGTGGCTTTGATTTTTGTTAGAGTGACTACTTCGTCAATTCCCAGGCCAATTGCATCAACATGTACTTTCTCTGCTCCTTTAACTCTTCAGGTTGTTGTTTCCTTCGCCTTCTAATTTACTGCATTCGCTTATTTGTAAATATAATTGGGTTTTGATGTTCATAGATGATCTATGTTTTGTAAAGAGTATGTGCAATTTTGGTTTCATTATTTGTTGATGTTTACTTTGTGACTTATGTTTTATAGACTCCATGCGATATTGTTGTTTCGTGATTTATTGTTGTATGGTCAGTAAACATATAAGAAGTGTAGTTTGTTTTTTCATGTTTGCTCAACTTGAGCAACCCATATCCTATTTTTGGTGAAGGTTTTATCCCTGTGACTGCTGTAAAGGAAATGGAGATTATAGCAGCCTTGTCAAATGCTTTTGGGTTTGGTCGAACAAATGTGTATACCGGGAAGGGTGGGAGATGTTGGGTCAAGACCAAAAGATAGCTTGGGTTGAAACGGGACATGGGTCGAACGGGTCAGATTTTATAGACGGTGTTGGTCTAAATGGGTTGGGTGATAGATAGTGGAAGCATGAGTATAAAGACTACTATAATTAAGTGGATTCTTATGAAAAACTATCTTTAACTATCCCTATATTTAGACATGAAAAACTATCCCACGTATCAAACTTTTTGACTAAATTTAAGTAATTTTGTCTAATATGTTTATCTATAATTTTGTTTAATTTAGGTTTTTTGTTTTTTCTTTGAATTAGAATGATTACAAGTTCAAAACTATATCTTGAAAGATCACGAATTATCTCTTTTTAATGTCAATATGCATGATGATTTGGTCCCTTTTCACGGGCTTCTTTTACCGCCCCCGTGATCATATTTGACCACAACTTGATATATTTCAGTGGATGCAATTTTCGTATCACGAAAGAGCTAAAGCTTTGGAGGTGGTTCAATACTTCAAAGAATATAAAAACAAGGGGAACTTGACATGGTAGCAGTAAGTTTATATACTTTTCAAATACCGTATCTTGAAACTCATGACTTCTTGCAACCACTTGAACGCGTCAGTAAAAGCGTTGCTAACGAATGAAATAAACTCGAAGAACCAGCTACTGCAATCAAACACATTCTTCCTAATGGGACTGGGACTTATAGTATTAGTCAAGTTTCTTGTATTGGTCAAATTCAAAGGATGCCAAAGGCGGAGGGGGTCGTAATCACTGCTGCACAATCTACTGGTCGTGATAAAAATTCAAATGACAGTTCTTGTACTGGGAGTGGTTTCTCACTTTGGGAAAAGTCTCCTCCACATACACGTAAGTAATATTACATATAAGCCAACTCATAAGCTACAACTATTTAAAAGTTACTATTTCTTTATTTCGATGTTGCCTTTTTGATTAAGTAGATATAATTTACTAATAACCCGACCAAAGTGTTGAGGTTGTTGAACAGAGTGGTACTCCAAATGAAGACTACATCGGCTGCGTCCAAAATGTTGTAGGTGTTAAGCAGAGCGGTACTCCAAATGAAGACCTAAAAGAACGGCGATCAATTTACATCATTAATTCAAAGTAAGTTCACGAATTACCTACAATTGCACTAACAAAAATACAGTGTATCAACACTTGAATACAATAACAACCAACTTTTTTCTTTCCAATTCCAGTGACAACACCGTACAACTAACTTTGTGGAACGAGCAAGCTACTTACTTCGACTTGGAAGCTTACAATGCGCAACAATAACCTATAATCATCGCCACAAGCGCCTGCTGGGTAAAAGAAAACAAATGTAAGTTTCCATGAATAGCACTTAGAGGACTGTTATGTATAACTTAGTGTTTTAGTTTTTTCAAAGTTATGAGATTGAATATTAGTTTAGCTTTTGACCAAAATTGTCAAAATGACATTTTTTTGGAAATGTGAGAAATGGAATTGTAGTGTGATCCACTCTTATTCGTATCATCTAATGTGAAGGCTCTAAAATACATATTTTGGTAGTTGTGAATTGTTTCTGGACAGAATGACTTGCAACTGAATGTGGAGCTCAGTATTGGATTTACAACTTTTACTTTGATTAGTCAAACATGAATGTGTTACATCCCGTAACATATTGCATTATGAATAGCTCTAACTATGATGATATAGTTAACTTTACATGAAAATTTCATTTCTATTATTTTATTACAGTTAACTGTAGTACTGTACTACAAGTGAAAATACTGTTTAGTAGTTGTGATTACCTGCAACTCATGATCTTTCATATATCTAATACTGTATTTGTTTTTGTTTTTGCAGTTCTCTATACTATTGAGTTTCAAAAGAAGGGGACTACTGCCATACTTTTTTGTCGGGTATGCTGCCATCTATGTAACTCCGTTTGGCGTTTGTAAGCTGTAAACGCTATCCGCTTTTGTAAACATAAACATATCTGAAATGTAAATAAGTTTGTAACTACTTTTGCAAACATCAAACGAAAGACTAGATCGGCCGCCGCATCGTGCACATGCTTGTTATTATCAAATGAAAAATGTAACTTTAAACTTGTGAACATCAAAGTTGGTGAATTGG
This sequence comes from Rutidosis leptorrhynchoides, assembly GCF_046630445.1. Taxonomy (NCBI): domain Eukaryota; kingdom Viridiplantae; phylum Streptophyta; class Magnoliopsida; order Asterales; family Asteraceae; genus Rutidosis; species Rutidosis leptorrhynchoides. Next base: position 57,031,821 of record NC_092334.1, on the reverse strand, counting down.
GCGGGTTTTATATAGTTATTAGAACAACTATAATTAGATATAGTACTAACTTTTCTAGCTCAACGAATAATGGATCTCCTAGATGTCATAGTAATGAGTATTAAATCCTTTTTTGCATTTAATATTGAATATTTGACTAGATCTTTTGAACCATTTATATTGTATTTTCGTTAATAATATTGAAATCTATATTTGTAGGGTGTTACGTTTTCCATTGTGGAGATGATATACTACGGTCCAAGCCTTTAGATCACGACTCATATAAATCTGGTTACGGGTTTAACGTGTACGTTTTTTATTTTCTTACTATGTGAGGAACAACTGTGTTCATCCAGGATAAAACACAACCAAGATTGACCCATTTATAAGTAAATGAGTCAAAATTGCCACCTATATGATAGCACCTTCATGTTTGGGACGTTTGTTTGCTTTGTTGTCCATTGTCCTTAATCTAGCATACGATTCATGTCTTGGAGGTTATGTTGCCTTTGCTTCTCAAATAAGTTTTGATCCTCAAGTGACCTAAGTTAAAGGGCAACGACTTATGCATTTCTTTCTTAACCATTAGACATTTAAAATTCTACACCGTAGAGACAACATTTTGTGTAATTGATTTGAGTATGAGTAGAAGTACATGACTGACTTAAAGGAAACACTACTTAAATCCCTGAGGCGTTCTCAAAGGGTTTGAAGTGTGCGTTTCAACTAATGCGCAACCTTCTATCAATACTCTATCTGATGGTGGAAATGTAAGTTAACTACTTTTCTTTATTTATATTTTCTCATTCGTAGTTTCAGCAATTTAATAAAACTGAATGTTGGTGTGGCTCTTTGTGTTAGCTTTCTTGTTTGTTGCCAATTCAGGTTAGTCGCAAACTCTCTATAAGTAATACTATGTTCGAGTTATGGTTATAAGAAGTAGTCATATTTCCTTTTCCTGCCTTGCTACGTTATACCACCAAAAAGAATGTAGTATACAAAGAAGTGTATCAATACGTTTCACATTTGATATTTCTCGAACGATGTTTTTTGGTTTAATAAACAATTAGTGAAGGTTAGGCTAACTGTCGGAAGTTTAAACGACCGAAGGAAGAGTTAGACAAACTACAACTTTGAATATTTTTTTTAATAATATACATGTTTCTAACAAAATATAATGTTTTGATTCCTATAGGCCGACCAATAACGTGAAAGGTTTTGTCAGAGATCCACAAGATAATCACCATAAGACAAAAAGTTATGACATTATTCACAATTAACGATCATCTCAAAAGATTAATGACATTAACGAATTTGTGGGAAACTACACTGAAATTGAGAAAAAAAAAAATCAAAAAGTTACATTATCAACGCATTAAACTATATACGTCGAACTTATTTACAGATACGAACCGTCGATTACTATTATTTTTGAATTAAGTCTGTTACTTTATTTTCAACAAAATTTGTTTATTTATATTTTTACACATTTTAACTTCCGGAATGTTATATTGTTTATTTGTGTTATCACGGTTGAAGATTGTCTTAAAATATCATCATTCCATCAAACCCGCGAAACCGCGGGTCTTTAACTAGTATATATATATATATATATATATATATATATATATATATATATATATATATATATATATATTAGTTTTATAAGCCCGTGCGTTGCACGGTAGTTGAATAAAACATTAAAAATTAACTGACATGTGACATATTTAATATGGTGATAACATGTGACATATATGCACAAGTTTATGAGCCCGTCTGATGCTTTTTTTGGTTATTTATATTATTATGATTATTATATATTTTATTACTAAATATTTTTAAAAAAAATCGGAACAAAAACAATATAGTGACACGTGACATAAATATATAAAGGGGTTACATTTAGTAAATTTAATATGCTTGTGACATGTAGTAGATATATATACAAGTTTTATGAGTTCATTTGATACATTTTTTTTTTTATTATTTTATATTTTATTATAAATAATCAAAAGAAACATTTTATGCCTTTCGTTGTGAATTGTAATTTGTTTTTGGTAAAGATTATGTATACCTTACATAATTTAATCGCACACATGATTACTACTTTTTTTTAACTCAATATAGAAACTTTGAACGTACATAGCTTTTATATTTATAATATTTATTTTATTTAAAATAATATTTAACTAAATTATTGTATTTAAAATATTAATACTTTCCTTAATTAAAAAAATCAATACTACATATTAGAAGAATCAACAAAATGACGCGTGACAGTTTTAATGAGAAGATTACACGTGAGCATTAAGGAGAAGATTACACGTCAGCATTAAGGTGAAGAGGAAGAGGAGGCGTGTTTTTTGTCAAGGGTTTTTTTGAATGAAGCGTGCAAAAGTCTAACTTAATACAACCATCAATAGTTACTTAACTTAGATTTCTAACTTAATATACATGTACTACATCAAAAACCATATAAATAACAATTAACAGTAACAATTTAAAATCGAAAGAAAGCAAACAAATTTTCTAAAAATAAACAGCCTTGATATAAATTGATAAAATCGTAAACTTACTGCAATATCATATTTGAATAGTCTTCAAATCGAAACAGTTCTTCTCACCAAAGATATATAATATGCAAATATGAAATTGAAGGAATAATAAATAATACTTCGTAGAATCTAAAATATTAAAATCCAAACTCACAAAATGAGTGAAAAAACCCTAAAAATGAATGAAAAACTGATATTACCTAAAAAGAAGATGATGTGAACAGAGGTGACTTCAATTCTGAAATCGAAAATTCTTGAAGAATGAAATAAAGCACTTCATAATTGATGGTAATTTAATTTTTCTTTCCAATTAAATTTCGCCTTTTCTTTATCAACGCATCTCAGAGTATCGATAACCTTTTTGCACTTGGCGAACCCTAATTTAAAGTTCTTCTAGATGAAGATGTAGTGGTTTCTTTTTTAGTCCAGTTGTTGATAGTGAATGATGGAATAGATACGACATTATTCAATGAACCCTAATTTTCATCGACCCTTATCGATAATCCTTTTGCACTTCACGAACCCTAATTTTAAGTTTTTCCTGATAGTAGTAGGTGTAATGAAATAAAACTCAAAAAAGACGTGCATTTAGTAGGAAGAGGTGAAGAGGAATAGGAGGCGTGTTTTTTGTCAAGGGTTTTTTTGAATGAAGCGTGCAAAAGTCTAACCAGGTGAATAAAGAAAGATGATGAAAAATAGAAAATTACGTAGTAATAATATATTTAAGTTATTAAATATTTAGATACTATAAGTACAATTTTTTTAATTAGAAAATATTTAGGACTAATAACATCATCTAAGTGACCTAATTTTTTTTCTTTTTTTTTTGATTTTCTCTTAACAGAGAAATTAGTCTAATAATGACCTCATCATTATAAGATTTTAATAGAAACTATAGATAATATCTCTAATAAATTAAATCTTGTGGTTGATTAAGTATGAATCTGTGCTAATTATATATATATTCAAGTGAGCGATTGTATTTTTTTTGTTTTATTGAATAAATCCAATTTTAGCAATCCCCTAATTAATAGGTTGATTTTTTCAATCTCTTAGTCAGCGTAATTTTTATTTTTTTATGTATCTATTTATACATTATTATTATAAAAGTTTGAATTAATAGGTTTTCATTTTAATTTTATTATACAAATATCAATACTAGCATTATTGAATGTTAAAGTATACATGTATATGTATAGATGTATAGATAGATATCTATCTATACTCTATACTATATATTAAAACAAACATAAAAATATGTCATCTAAATCTATAACTTTTAATCTTAGCCATCCATGCATAAGCTATCATTAAATCTCAACCATTAAAAACGCCATGTAATGATTATTACCCCATAATCTTCGAGTTAAAAATAATAAGACTAAAATACCCTTACACTTCTAAAAAACACGGGATAAAAAATAGAAAACTAGGGTTCTTCACAATTTCATTCATTCACGTTAAATTACGGAAGAAGACCCTAATTTTCTCCCTAAAAACACACGACTCAAATCAAATTCAAGATTAAATCTTTCTTCTCCTAAATCGAACATCTAAAACGTGATTGTGTGAAGAAGAAATGGTTTTGATTTTGATCCTAACCTGTGTTACGATTTAACATGAAGAATAATCAATTTGTGAGACCCGTTATATTTTGTTACGATCAAAGGATGCAATTAGTTCAAACCGACATACTTTCAGACTATGTCTTTCTGTTTGAAGCCCCCAATTGACAGCATTCTGATCGGTTATTTACGTAATACAGAAGACCGATGTGAAGGACACGAGAGATCATTAGCCTTCTGCATATATTGATGAACTTGCTCAAGCCTCTAAGGTAGGGTTTCTGATTTTAAATGTTGTAATTTTAAATTTATAATTATAATCTATTTCTGTAAGTTATGGTTTGATTTTGATCAACTTTGTAATGGCTATGTTCTGTACTATCACTCTATAATTGTATTATTGTATTATTATTGTTATTATAAAAGCTAATCTACACAAATAAGCACCTAACTTATAAGCTTATTGTTCAGTTGATTTAGGGTTCTTTTAGGTGTTTTTGAATTGGAATTATTTTAAATTTTATTTGATTTTTATTCCGGTACAACATTATTTGTCATCTAGAGTTGATATAATCTTTTTAAACATAATGTTCATTAATAAGTGTTTTTTTCCAGTATAAGTTTCAGTTTTGTTACAACTTCATAAAGATATTACAGTATATTTATATTTATATGATTTATTATAGTATAAATATAATATATATGGATTTTTGGTTTTAAAATTATTACCCTTAGTGCCAGAAGCATCATCACCTCCATAAAAAGTAGCATGAGCATCAACCAACCTCCATTGTTCCCTTGAATCATGGACACCATTGAGAGAATGCCAAGTGCTAAAACCAGAACTAGACACATTAAAAATTCAAGATATGTTAAAAATGACGAAATAAATAAATAAAGGTTAAACCTTTTGAGAAATAGTACATGGATCAGAAAGAGGTGATGGTTGTGATGAAGTGTTGTGGAATGTAAAGTCATTTTAAAGGTTTTTTGTTTTTATTATGAGAATTTGAACACGTTCCCTAAGAATTGACACTTGCTGTTGTGTATGTGTAGCAACTGACATGAAATCGCCAGGTGCCGTACTCTAATGTGACAATAAGCAATGTTGAATCGGGCCAAATTTATCAGGTAGTGTACAACTTTTGATACAAGAAATGCAAGTTAAAGCAACATGACTATTTTGGACTTTGATGACTACGATATAGAAAGTTTTAACCATGTTTAGTAACACGTGAAATTTTTATTTAATATGTCTCTTAATCTTTGTTAGTAGTTTTGCAGAGAGGTTTAATTGATTCTACCTTTGTGTGATGCATATGGGCTTGAATTCACCTTTTGCATCATAAATATATAATTTCTGCAATGTCTCAGCTAATCTTATCTTTCATTGTGTATTTTGAGGGTGTGTTGCTTTTTTATATTTTGCCTATATTATAGTTTTTTATGTGTTATTTTGGCGTTTCATGTGGTTGTTCAAGTGTATTGTTTATTGCATATTGTTAGTTTTCTACAAATTCGAGTTCAGTTGGTTGTTTCTGCTGTTGCTTGACTATATTTGACTGTAATCTGTTAGGTTTCTCATTTTACATGCATTTAAAGGTAATTGCCACAAAAAGGGTTTGCAACATAGTAATGATAAGGTTGTTGTTCAAAAATAGCAGCAGTACCAGTAGGTGGACCAATTTGATTTCGCATCTCAAGATTCAGACTCAAGGTAATTCTTGCTTTTGTTGTATATATGATGCATATAAGCTTTTGTGATAACATCTGTATCGAGAGTTTGTCATCGAATTCTGCTCTAGGTAGTTACATCCTATTCATTTTGATTCAGTCTTATATTACTTTCTATGCTTTTTGTGTTGTAATTATCCTACAACTTATTGAATCGTATAACTGGGACAAATTCTATACCAATATCGGTTGGTCAAAACTGTAACTTTTGAGTCATATGTTTAGATATGAGTATTTTATGGTTTTACGAGACTTTCGGAAGTAAAGTGATGGTATAACTATAATCAAAATGATGAAAAATCATTTTGATGACTATTTGAACACTTGATACGTTTGGGCTAAAAAGTGTCAAAATGGGTGATGGTCAGCTTGGGCATGTCCACTATATCAAGTTATGTAAGTTTGCAAGTTTTAGTGTTTTAGAAAAATTGATTCTTGGCATATTTTGGTTGAAATGGGAATATATAATCAATTTGGGTCATATGCTCCTATTTTGACCCGTATGCGTAATTTTAAGAAAACAAAAGCCCCTAAAATTTTAGGAATATCATTATAGACTTATAGTATTAATCGGGTCAGCCCAGATACGTTAGTTTAAATTCTGGGTTATCAACGGGAACTTTTTACTATTTTGTTAAGTGTCAAAAATGACTCTCGGACTTACTTTGCGAGCTTATAAGTTGAAAAGAGTATGGTTTTAGTAAAAACTAATAAGTGGATTATAAAGTAGACCCAAAAAGCTTCAAAATGATATACGATATGTTTAGGTTTGTCGAGTATAAAAGGTTTTAATTTGATGTTAAAATGGGACTGGCATGCTGAACCTGCTGTAAGGGCTATATGTAACAGCAACAGTCAAACTCTTGGCTGTTTTCGTAAAGCCATAACTTTCAAACCGTAGCTCCGTCTATATCGAATAAGCTGTCTATAGAAAGGTAAGAGAGTATACTTTCCAGTGGTCATGATGTAAGACATTATATCGGATTGTGTGGGACCTAAAATCAGTTGAAAAGTGACTGTTTTATATAAAAAAAAGCTTTCTTTCCTAGATCTTCACTTTTGAAATAAGACCCCGGGCAGTCCTATATGTCACTACCGTGGCAATTTTAGCCTCTGAATATGCTAATTTTTTATGCTCGCAAATATTGATGTAGATGAAATTGGGTTCCGTTGCCACGACATAATTACATGGTCAAGAGTAGCTTTTCTTAAAATCCTCCAAAAAGGAAAAAAGAAATGTGGCACCAAACGATGAGCAAGCTAATATCATCAAGCTCCAAGCTAAAGTTTCTGCGACAAGTACGTTTTCTCATTTTCTTCCTTATTTGCTGCAGGTAGTTTCATGCTATAGTGAGACATGATACTCCGGTCCTCACAGGTAACGAAACTCACTGCTCATTTTATACTTGGATACATACCTGTATCTAACATTATTACACAAAACAAAACATATTATATAGGATTTGTACATGAAGTTGGCAATATTAGACCTACCAGAAAGGCAAACACTACACAAAGGAAATGTCACACAATCAACATCAAGAATCTAAGGTAACAAAACCATAAACCAACTTTTCCAATAAATTCACATCCAAATATTATACATTCGAATATTAACAACATATAATACAACAAATGTAAACAGTGACAACATCGTCTAACTGATGCTATGGAATGAATTTGCAACTAATTTCGACAAGGTTTATTATGAATCATTGCCAAAACCATTTATTATGGCAGTCAGCTCCTGCTGGGTGAAAAATCCAGAAGGTAATGAACTCTACTATGCACCTATTTATCCTGTCTTTAATTGTCTCTTAAGGTCAACATTTATGCAGGCAAGTACATGAATCAATCTGCGCGTAGTAAGTACCGATCATTAATTCTACACATCTTCATTTTCAAAAACAAGTGCAGGGAAAATATGCATTGAACTCATCACTTCAGTTAAAACTGGACCAGGTTCACAATTCTCGAAAAAGAAAAGTACATAAACATGAAAACAGTTGCAAGCAATTGCATTCCTGCTCTCATAAGACCCTCAATTTGCACAGTAAGAAAAAAACATCAATTCATATTAAACACAAGCACAAGTATGTGGGAACCTATTCTTCATCTGCTATTGATGGTGTAAGTGGTGATGTATGTTCGACTTTTTCAAAAAGAACGAAAATATATGTTAAACAAGTCATCATGTGGATATTGTGGCTCGAGTTTTTCATATGAAGGTTCAACAATTTATAGCGGTCGTAAAAGAAGAAGAACTTTTCGAACCTTATAAAGCAGGTTTTTACTTTGTATCATTAAATTTATATTTCAGTGTCTGATATCTTAACATTATATGTGTGACTTTCTTTTAGCTTATATTTTACAATCATTTGATATTCCCATTTGCATATGTTATCAACATTATCACACTTGCACCTAAACACAAATAGCCAGACCCATTTGTTGCAGACTTGGCATCTGGACATCAAGTTTTTGCTTTAAACGAAAATTATTTTTATATTTATCATATGTAGTCCATCTTATCATTCTGCTGTTTCTAATGCTTAGTAGTTATTCTGGTGTTACATGAATATCTTCTGTTTTTACCGGATACTAATGAGTTATTGTTCCAACACAGTATTGATTACTGTGATTGTTCTTTCGATTAAAATATCTGTATACTAACTTATACCAACTATTTTTTTCTCTTTTGAATTGTATTGTATTGTTATATCAATTGAATTTCAGAAAAGATGTCTTCTTCATTGTCAAACATTATTATGAGTTCAACTAGCTGTGAGGTCATATGAACCTGAGGATGTCGATAATAACCCTCTTCCCTAAAGACGAAGAAAACACAACATAAAAAGGGACTAAGCAATATCAAAGAAGAATCTCTGCAGTATTGCTACAAAGTAATCGTATCTAAATGTCATATTCTTTTTGCTAATGTAAATAAATAGTGCTACGGAGTAATCATCTGTAATGAAAAACTATAAACGCTATCTAAATGTCGTATTCATTTTGCTAATGTAAATAAATAGCGCTACGGAGTAATCATTTGTAATGACAAACTATAAACACTGTCCGATAATTATTCTCATTCAACTTTGTGTTAAAGATAATTTTTAACAATATTCTCATTCAACTCTGGACTGTTCTTAATCTTTTTTTTTTTTTTTTTTTCAAGTTTAATGTTTTCAACTTTGTGTTATTTGTTTTTTTAAAGGTTATAACTTGTTTGTTTTATTACGAGTAATTGAACATTACTACTGAAATTGTTTTGTTTTCGTAACAGCCTAACAAATCCTATATAAAAAATAATTATTCTGACGATTTAAACCTTGATTCGTCCCTAAAAAAATCCCGCGAATTCGCGGGTTTTAAGCTAGTTTATTATATTATATTAATTAATATTTTAGACACGTTTGACCGATTCATTAATCTCAACTGAATAATTAGATAAAAATGAATAAGATTATGATAAATACGAATACGATTACGATTAGGATTGATTACGATTCATGCTTATTACGTTTGTATCTTATAAATAATATCTCTAATAAATTATATCTTGTGGTTGACTAAATCTGAACCTGTGCTAATTATACATGTATTATTGTATATATAAGGCTTCATGTCATTCAATTCGGTAGTCAAGGACAGAAGTTGTACGTGCAGTAAGAAGTTTAAAGGTAAAATTGCTTACATGAACTCTTAATTAATTAATCTTTTGTTAATTAATCTTCTGTTAATTAATCTTAAAGGTAAAGGATTTGAATAAATTTTTGATTTAAGAGAAACAACTATTGGATTGGTTGGTAATGGTGCCGTTAGAAGTGGTGGAGTTAATCCAGATGGTACAATCTTTTTTACCTGCAAGAGAAGCTGCCCGTACCATGGTGTTATCTAAGTTATGGCTGTATGCTTGGTCTACCACCAGCCCTAGCCTTAGGATCTCATGTGATACGACCAGTCGGTCATTTATAAGGACTAAATGGTTGGAAGCCATGTTGATCTCCCGTCATAATTACCTTAGGACGCTTAGTGTAAAGGTGGATCCCAACTTTTGCATCCTTTGGGTTCCTCATTTCACATTATGGGTTCCTCCAGCTGTTACCAATTGTGTGTCTTTACGAGTATTGGAGTTGGTTAAGGTGTACATAAGTCAAGATGTACTTGATAACCTATTCTCTACATGTACCTTACTTGAGGTGATAAACGTTAGATTTCTCAATATTTTAGATACAATCAAGATTAGAAGACTCCGCTGTCTTCGAGATTTAATAATAGTTCCACTACGAGAAGATATCAAGTTGGAAATTGATGACGTCCCAAGTCTTTGCTCGTTTGCTTACATGTCAAAGCCATGGGTGAGTGCGGGGTTCGGTTTCAGTGAACGCTCTAGGGGACTAGAGTATGGATTAGCTGCTAATTCGGAATCTTTTGCAAGTGTGAGACACCTATGTTTAAGCAAGGTGATAATGAACCGCACACTTCTTGACACCATCAACTCAGTATTTCCTTTTCTCGAAAGTTTAACCATTGACATGGAATGTTGTTGGTTGACTTGTATGGAAATCACTTGTACTTCTTTGAAAAGACTCAACCTCGTATGGACGGAAGACAGTTATGTCAATCGTGATTACGCTTCATTAAAGTTCATTTGCCCTTCAAGGTTACTATTTTTCCGATACGAGTGCTCTCAAGGAAATTGAAATAATACTGAAGCTGAGGCTGAGCTACACATATTCTACGTCGTCATTCTTTACCCGCATCTGGGAAGCATTCAATATATCGAGCAAGGTTAAGATTAAAGTTATAAGCACGCATGATGGTTATGTAGTGCCATGTAACATAAACCTTAATCTCAAACCGGCTACAGCTACTAATGTCGAGGAGATAACATTTGTAAAATTTTCAAGTAAGGATCTATGGGATCACTCATCACTCTTTGATGCGTTTATTTCGATTTGTCATCCTAAGTATGTCAATGTGTCGTCCATTCAAAACAATCACTCCTTGAAGCTAGTCATAGAAGCGATGATCAAATGGGCAAGAAGCATGAGCGACCTTAAAGATGTTGAAATGAAAAACGATAGAAATGGAAGATGGGAAACTCTGAAAAATGCTCCAATAAGTAGTAGTTCTGTTGAGGGATATGGATTAAGTTGTGATCTCTATACTTATTTCAGTGGTATGTTTAAACTAAACTGGAAGCTAGTCGTAGAAGCAATGATTAAATGGACAAGAAGCCGGAGCGACCTTAAAGATGTTGAAATGAAAAACGATAGCGATAGACGATTGGAAACTATGAAAGATGGTCCAATAAGTTCTCTTGAGGGATTAAGTTGTGATCCGTATGGTTATACTGCTGTGTTTAAACTAAACTGGTAGCTAGGCACAGGGCCGGTCCCGAGAATTTAAGTGCCCCGAACGATGCGAAGAAAAAAGGCCCCAAGACTCGAAAAAATAATATAAATATAAAATAATTAAAAAAACATGACAATTAACTTCATATCAATAAACATAAAGAGTTTAACATTAGAATTACATACCGTAATAGTTAACCAATGATTTTTGAAGCTCTCCTCGCATTCTTGGTAGCAAATTGTTTAATTACCTCTTCACAATTTATATTCTCTAAGATTTCATTCTTAATAGTTATCATCGCCAATCCACTCAGTCTTTGTTGGGACATTGTGGATCGTAGGTAATTTTTCAATAACTTCAGCTTTGAAAAGCTCCTTTCCGCAGATGCCACTGTAACTGGAATAGTCAATAATATTCTAAAGTTGCACAAAACCTTCTCTTTTTGGTATACGGACCAGTAACTATGTTATTATCTCTTTTAGGACCCTTTTCAACCAAAAGTTTAATCTCATCAGAATTAAGTCCTTCCCAACTTCTCGGGTCAAATATATCAACAATGTTATGTATCACATCTTCTTCATTTATATTTGTCTGAACGTGTTCATCTTTTTTCGCCTCTTGTTCATCAATATGCTCTTGGCCTTCTGTTTCTTCTAGATTTACTTGTACATGCTCGTGCCTTTCAAGAGTCGGTTTATTCAAATACTTTTCTAGTGCACCAGCTTGAGACTTTTTCATTTTTTTCATCTAGTCTTTTTCTCTTACGTTTTTCACAACCGGATAATTGTTTAGGAGCCATCTTTAATCCTATTCACCAAATCTATAAGAGTATAAGACAATAACCATAAAACAATAGTTAAGGCAAAGATCATACATTATGATTATTAATATTACTCAATTGAATTTGTTAATAAATAAAAAAAAAATTACATTCTGTTGCACAATATGTCAAAATATCACATGGGTCATGTACCATTGGTACTCTAAAGAGTAAAGTCCAAAAAAGATACTTTAAATCTCTAATCTCCACATATTAATTCAATTATTATTCAGATACTTTGCCACTTCGGAGTAATATTTAATTCAAATACAATATGTGAATCAATTCAAACAATGAAACAAACTGTTGTGATCACTATATTCGGAGACCGGAGTAATAAACTAATACTTAATTCAAACACTGAAACACAATACATTGATTCCTATAATTACAGAGTATAATTAATAATTTATATAAATATATAATGGATAGAAGTCAAAGAACATAGAAGATAAAAAGAACAAAAAGAATTTACCTGTCTCAGGCGACAACTTACGAACCCTTTTTTTCTTTTTTTTCTTTTTTTTGTCGAGTGAAATTTGGAAATTGGAAGCGATCGATCGGTCACTGATATTATATCCCTTATTCCTTTCAGCAACTGGGCTTGAAATGCTTGAAAAGAGAAGGAAAAAAAAAAGCCCCAAAATTATATAGGCTAGTATTCAAGGCATGATATATTTGGGCCCCTTAAAAAATTGGGCCCTGAACAAATGTCCACTTTGTTACCCTATTGGGCCGCCCCTGGCTAGGCATTCTCCGTACAACAAAACTATTCCTATAAATAATACATGAATATATGGATGGTGATCGAAGGGGCAAAACCGGTTACATGCTAGTGATGTTACCATTTTTTTTTTTTTTTTACTACGTAGCAAGTCAAAAGCTCTTTCAATATTAATGATACATGAATGATAAAGGGGCACACAAGTGACATTCTCATCTTTTATTGCGTTTTGTTATTATTTGTATCAAGTGATCAAGTGATTTAACATTATGTATCACATTACCGTTTCTTAGTATTAGTATTTAGTATTAGTATTATTTTTCAATTATTTAAAGATATGAAGAAACTCCAAACAAAATAGAATTCCAAACAAAATAGAAACTCCCGTAACCAAACATCTTTGGAAATCCAAACAAACCTGTGAGTAGATCCACCAAAAGTTTGAACATTTTTTTCAGGCTAAAAACATAAATTTAAATTGATACTACATCAAGGATCAAACCAAAGTTACAGTTGACATATCCTACCGACCTGCGTGAATAGATCTAACGATCTAGGTGAACAACCGTAGATTAACAAGCTTGAGGCTAAAACTTGCAACAATACCAACAACAATACACAAACAAACTACTAACAATAACAAGTGAGACTAGTCGACCCGACGACAATACACAACTTGAGCCCAAAGAAGCACCCGAAAATTGTAAACGCTAGAAACAATTGATGGCGAGTAACCATTGGTGAGAATCTCCAAAAATTTGAACATGATACATATTGTACTACTCATAATAACTCATACTAATTTTATTTTATTTTTTGAAAAAAAACAGGAAAATATATTAATAAAAAAAGTGAAAATTGGAACTTACAACATGGAAAAAGCTGGGTTGACAATTTGACATACAATAACTAACACACATAAACAAACCATTAGACCCAAAAACAAAAGTAACAAACAAACATTACTGTACTATGTATGTATTACTCCTATTATATTATATTATATATAAAATATAAATATAAATATAATATATAATATATAATATAATATAATATAATATAATATAATATTAATATATATATATAATTATATAATATAATATATAATTGGTTGAAAGGTCAGTGTTAAAAAGTCTAAAGGGGTAAAAAGAAAGCAAAGGGACCTTTTCTGCTCATTACCAAAAAGTTTGGCCAGCAAATTAAATCAAGGAAATTACTATGATTTTTGCTTCATTTGATTTTCTTATAAACGGAACAGCGACCAAATTGAGGACACGTTTCAAGGCGTATCGTGAATTCATGATGGATACTTGTGACTGTCAAGGATCTCAATGTAATTAAGGTAAATTCTTAATTTCTATACGATGTTAGGGTTTATGTTAATATTGAATTTGGGATTTTGCTAAATGGGTATGTTGATGTAATTATCTATTGAAATTTAAGCATCATATATTCAATTAGAAACCATCGTGTGTGATTCAGCATAATTTAAACTAATATTATGATGAATGCCTGTATTTGGTTAAAATTTATCTTGGTAACGTTGTAAAATGGGTCAATCGTATTACCCTTTACCAACATCTGTTAATACTTGGTAAGTTATTAGGAGTTAAAATATAATGAAATTGATTGATAAGACCTTGTTATAAGTTGATTAAAGTGTTGAAATGATAAGAAGACTAGAATTGGTCAAAAGTCCATTGTTTGAGCTTTATAACTCTAATACAGTATGTAGACGAATAGATTAATGATCTTGAATCGTTTGTAACTCGATCTAGAGGCGGAAAACTCTAAAACAAGGTTTAATCGAATAACGGGTCGTATCGGTGTCGAATAGGTCAAACCTAGAATGAAAATCTAGATTTGAACGACTCCTAACATTTGGTGGTATTGGACTTGGGAATCGACTGGAACGAAAACACACGGATTAGGGTTGATAGAATGAGTAACCTCACAATGGAGGTCTAAACCCGTATATATACTGCCATCAGACACAGTCGGTCGACTGTGTGGACTTAGTCGGTCGAGTGAGTGAACTCACTCGGTCGACTGTGTTTGCAATTTAACTATTGATTTAATATAAACGCGACACATAAAGATTCAATAGTCACAATATAAAATGTTATTACATGACTGAGTGTATACAAATGATAAACGTAGAACTAGGGATTATGCAACAACACAGTATACATTATTAGATTTGTATTACAGTGATGGGATGGAACAAAATATGAAAGTGGGTTGAAGTTACCACTTGAATCGAAAGTGACCAACCGGGTTGAAGAATCCCTTAAATAAAGAAATAATATTAATTGGTGTATCTAATGTTACAGAATCTGACGTAAGTGTATAAACGTTCCCATAATACTTGTAAAATCAAATATTCAAATGTGAAGTGTTTTGATAAGTACTAAATGGGTCGAAACTGGTACGTTAATTGGATAAGTCTCACGGATAACGCAATTTGATCAAGTCTTTTTAATCTTGAGTGCATAGTTAAGAATGTATAAGCGATCGATCCCATTTAACGTTCAAATGCGTTCAGGATTATAATTGACCGTGGGTGGTTAAGAGGGTCAATCTCTTCTCTTGTAATATCTTGATGGATATTACAAGCTTTTTTTTTTGAAAGGCAAACAAGTGATATATAACATTGCATGAAAGAATTACAAAGAAGGAATGCAAGGGCTGCACAAAGAGTCTGCACGTAACCCCCACATTCTACACATAACTCACACTATACATTCCCACTTTTGATCGATAACAGTAGGCCTAATATATAAAAAAAACAGCCCAAACATGAGAATATATACAAGTATGATTTAAGGAACTCGAAGTCTTATGATAGCATCCGTCAAAACTACGCTGCCACCCTATCCAGGATCGAAATTACTCATCAGGTCTGACAACCACCTTTGCCAATCTAGCAATTTGTGCTTTAACCGGTTATTAACCCATTCAAAACGTCTTTACTTGGATTTTACTAACGATTTTTGGAGTAGCCCATGAATCTTTGTGAAAAGTTTTTTGGTTTCTATTATTCCAAATATAATACCCGTGACCCACTCGACCGCCTACCAAATCGCTTCCACACCCGCAAACCCGCCACCTTTATCCCCCGAGAACATATTAAGAATATTCACGACACTAGGAGCACTCCGGCCCCACCATTTATACACCCCATTCCAGATTTCTTGAACACATTTGCAAGAAAGTAAGGCGTGCTCGACAGATTCAGGTACCTCGCTGCATGAGGGCACAAAACGGACCCAAGATCTACACCACGTTTGTCTAATTCCGTTCTTACCGCTATACGTCCCTTGAGAACCCGCCATATGAATATGCCTACCTTTTGCGGTATTAAATTGTTGCGTAGTGTACCAGAGTTGGAAACATAACCTGCCAAGATAAGATCGTCGATTGTGTAGGCCATTACCTTCGTCCCATACACCCCACTGTTGTCCAGCTTGCACACCCACGACCCAGCCCTATTGTCGAAGCCCGTAACCCCTTGGATCAGTGAGGTTAGTTCCTCTAGCTCACCGACTAATCTACCTCTAATGCTCCTCATCCAATGCCACGAAAAAGACCAAGAACCATTATCAACTATTACTCTATCCTTCACCATCGCATTTTGATTGTCTTCCAACCGATATAGTCGAGGAAATCTTTCTTTTAAACGCGTACCACCAACCCAGACGTCTTCTCAGAAGAATGTGTCCCCACCATAGCCAAGCTTTTTCTCGAACAACAAGTTAAAGTCTAGTCCAATGTTGAGTACATCTTTCCCAAGTTTGATAATGTTGCTTTAAACCGAATTAGATCTGCACGTAGTAGTAGAATTAGTGGACCCCAACCCTTCGTTCCGCCCATAAATGCTTTTGATGACCTTAACCCATAGTGTGGTACTTTCGGTACGAAAGCGCCACCACCATTTTCCCACTAAAGCCCAATTTTTATCCTTGAGGGACCCAATATTTAACCCGCCCGCCCCATATGAAACAAGGATCGATTCCCATTTAACCCACGACAATTTTGAGTCACTACTCGTCCCGCCCCAAAAAAACTTGCTATTCAATTTCTCGAGAAGATTAATAACACCTGCGGGAGCACAGAATAACGAGAAGAAATAAAGTGGAAGGCTACTAAGAACCGATTTTATAAGGGTTAATCGCCCCCCATATGACATCGTACGCGCCTTCCATTCCGATAACCTCTTCGTGAATTTCTCAACCACCGTCTTCCAAGCACTCAACTTACACATATGTTTACCAATAGGCATGCCTAGATAATTAACAGGTAGTTTGCCCACCCCACGGCCAATCCTTAAAGCAAGATGTTCAATATCAGACTGAGCAACCCCCACCCTACGTAAACAGCTTTTGGTCATGTTTATTTTATGTCCAGAAACTTTCTCAAAACATATCAGAGTTTTCTGCACGTTCGACACGTTTCTCTTACTCCACTTACCAAAAAATATAGCGTTGTCAGCAAATTGTAGATGAGATATACCCACTTTATCTAGCCCCACCTCAGCCCCCAAGATCAGCGCATTTCTAACCGCAATGTTGGCTAAGATATTTAATCCTTCACCTGCAATGATAAAAAGATAGGGTGAAAGATGATCTCCTTGCCTGATACCTCTTTCAAGCATAAATTCCTTAGTGGGTGAGCCATTAACTAGCACCGAAATGGAAGCCGAGCGAAAACAAGTTTCGATCCAGCTAATCCGCTTAGATCCAAACCCCATATTGGCCATGATATCAAACAAATACTTCCATCTCACACTATCAAACGCCTTCTCGAAGTCCGCTTTGAAAATGAAACATTTAGATTTTCTTCTCCTCATCAACCAATTCGTTAGCAACCAGAATACTATCCAGAATAGATCTACCTTTGATATACGCAGATTGCTCTATGCTAACGAGTTTGCAAATAACCGTCCGAAGCCGACACGATAACACTTTTGCAATAATCTTGTAATAGCTCCCTAAAAGACTTATAGGTCGATAATCACGAAGACATATTGGGTCTTTTTTCTTAGGGATCAAAGTGATAAATGAAGCATTGCAACCTGGAGATATCTCACCACATTCCCAAAACCACCGAATCGCCTTCATTAGATCATCCTTAATGAGCCACCAATTTTTTTTTATAGAATTTGAAGTTAAAACCATCCGGACCGGGTGCCTTGGACGGTCCACAATCTTTTATCGCTCTGAAAGGCAGTTCTAGCTCGAATGCGTCATCAGCTGAAATTTTGGGAGTTTCAAAACCCGATAATCTGAAACCTCTAGTATCACGGTCTACATAGATTTTTTTTGAAATGCTCGAAAACTTCTTCTTTTACCTCCTTTGGACCCCTCCTGCCAAACACCGTTTATATGCAGACCACGAATATTGGTTTTGACATTTCTACGCTTGATGACCGAGTGGAAGAACTTAGAGTTCTCATCACCTCCAATAGCCCATTTGATTCTCGCTTTTTGTCTCAACATGTTGCGTTTATCCATGTCTTTTTTGAGCCAATTGCCTCTAGTTTCCAACCATTACCTTCTCTCTCGTTGTCTGAAAGAATTCTGTTTTCAGCCTCAATCTCCCACAAGCTGCTTTTATCAATTAATTCCTTAATCTCGGTGTCAAGCCTTCCATAAGTATTAGTGCTCCATTCCTTCAGACGATCTTTCACTCTCTTAAGTTTCAGCCTAAATACCGTGTCCGGTCTGTGAGTTGTGTCATTTTCATTCCAGGCCACTTCGATAACATCCCCTACACCTGCTTCCTCGAGCCAAGCATCAAATACCCTAAAGGGTTTCGGACCAACGTCAGTACTCCCATTTTTTAACAAAATAGGTGAATGATCCGTGAGTTTCCTATCGAGCGAATAAGCAGCTAAGTCGTTCCATAATTGTGCAAAATTATCAGAAACGAGAAGCCGATCTAGCTTGCTGAACTTCACACCATCGTCACTAATCCAGATAAACTTTTTGCCTACTAGTGGAACTTCCAAAAGGCCATTCTCCTCAATGAAATCATTGAAACGAGACGCTCTTCTTTCTTTTTTCCTTTCATGCTCATATCTCACCTCGTTGAAATCTCCGCACAAAACCCATGCCACATTATTGAATCTGAGTAATTTATCAAGACTCTCTCAGAACCTTCTCTTTTTAACATCACTATGAGGACCATATACGTTGACTACCACTATCTATGTATCATATCCCGTGAGTTTCCCTTTAATTGCGATAAAAAATTCGCCCTCAACAGCTTGCTCGACTATAAATACACTAAAATCCCATAAGAGTAATAAACCTCCGGACCTGCCTACAACATGCTTTTCTACATAACCGACGTCCACAGAACCCCACAAACTCTCTACCCAACTTTCATTAACACCATGACATCTGGTTTCTTGTATCGCAGCAACAACAGGTCTTGAACTAGATATGATGCCCCTAAACCAGCCCTCTTTACCCTCTACTTTAAAACCACGAATGTTAATGGAAAGGATCTTCATAATGATACAATTACTTACCGACGAGGAGACGAATGCAATAGGATTAAAGATCTTGTTCGCCAATCAACCCTAGTAGTTGCGCATAATCACACAGGTTTATACTACCCTCCTAATTGCCATCTGAGGTGTTGACCTTCCGAATAGTGCATCTTGATTTACTGCTAACGATGTCATCAACAGTAGCTAGACGAGGACGTTTAGACCCTGCGAATTTGGTATTGAGCTTACCTCTTGCAATCTTTTTTTTTTTTGAACGGCGATTTTTTTGGCATCAGTAGATCATTTCTTTCAACAACCCTCATCATTTGCACGTAACACACACGTTCGGGCGGAAACTCGAACCCGATCGACGGTACCCGGGAACACATCCATTCGGGTAGTGGTTCCGGGTAGGGCTCCGTGAACGAATCCGGTAAAACCTCCCTATAGGGTCAATATATACCACCATTATTGGTGTTCAATTGGTTCAAAGAAAATCATGTCATCCCTAAGGATCGAACCCATGACCCCTCCCTATCCCATGACACAAAGTACATGGGGAGAACCGTTGGGCTATGCCCACAAGTTCCCTCTTGCAACCTTTTTGGCCTTGATAATACGTGAGGAGTATCTCCAATTGCGAATTTTCTCCCAAGTCGTGATCGATTTGTGACTACGGATCGAGTCATACCTCTTATCAGAAACCCTAGTCCTTCTATTTGTTTTTCCGTCGAATGAGCATGTGAAGCTGTTAACAGCATCGTTAATTTGATCAAGGGGCATGAGTCCACTAACACTAAGATTTTTTGGGCCTAAATCATTTTGATCAAGGCCCACCTTCTCAGTCCCCTAAATTTGGTTCCGTAGTCTCAAAATCATTCAACTCATTTGACTCACAATTTGGGCCAATATCGCCATTTGGGCTCTTCAGCCCAATACCCACCTCTTGGCCAATCTTATGACCCAACGAAGTTACTGGATCCTCGACCTCATTGCTTGTTCCCATATCCCTAGGATTGTTTTCTTTTTCAATGTCTATGTTACTTGCACGTTTGTAATTAAAGATACTTGAACCCCCAAATCCATCATTAAAATCGCCGTGACATTTTTTGGAACCAACGCAATCCCTAGGAAAGTGAGAGAAGGACTCTTCAGTTTCCAATTTTTTGGAGCTCTATTTGCTTCCCGAAGATTCCATCGGAACCGGTTTCTGCTCATCATCTTCGTCAGAGGAATCGCCGGAATCCTCAAACTCATCATCTTCTTGATCATCTTGACCCTCCGCGACTTCTGTAAAATTAGAGTCCGAGTCGTCATCTTTAAGATCAATATGAATTATATCCTTAAAGTCTTCAATTACTTTGACATAAAAACTGCTGTTATCGTATTTCACCATCAACGTTTCATTAATAAACTCTATCCCTAATGCCTTCACTAGCACACGTCCAGAAATAAGGTTTTGATCCCCTTCTAACTTGCAATTTTACATATCAATCAACGTACCCCACCAGCTTCCGATCTTTTTGAATGTACCTTCATTCCAACATTTGACCGGCACACTAAAGATGTTGATCCAGGTAATTCTACCCGAAATCACATGGCTGTTATCCCATTTTCTCAAATTTTTTATCCAACGTTTGACACCATGGTGCTCATTTTCTAAGACGTTTTGGACCATTGATTAGATTTAGGAATGATTAACACGTCTAGGGAGGGACGACTTCTGGCCGGAGGTCCTTGGGAAGCAGCCTCTCTGCCCTATAGTATAGGGAGGGACGACTTCTTTTATCCGCGGACCGATAGGTATTCGTGGGGGAGGAATGACTTCCCTTTTACTCTAGGGTAGAGGAAAGACTGTCTACATCTAACCTCCCCATACTCCACTTTAGTGGAATTGGGTATTGTTGTTGTTGTAACACGTCTAGGCCCCCAATATATTTCAGGTGAAAATCAAATAAGCCCTCCGCTTTACAAAGATTCTTGAGTTGGTCCAGCAAATTGATGCTAGCAATCTCACCCATGATGGCTCCCTCCAGAGCCTTCACATTCTCGCTATTAGTTTCGATATGAACAACCCTGGTTTTTTTGATTAGAAGGATGATTATTCTCCACCTGCTTATCTTCCACATGATTAGTCTCCACCTTTTTCTCCACCTTATTAACCACCTCCGAGAAGTTCCTGTCATCTCTGTTAGCAATCTTTGATACGTTCATTCTCCATACTACCTCATCAACTTTTGCCTTCTCCTTATCGCCAACGATGTTCGTTTTGTTCTCACTGCTATTGCTCAAGTACTCCTTTCTATCATGGGCTTTGAATGCCTTCAACCCCCACCCAAGTATTTGAACCTTATTAAGTTGAGCCAGGAGGTAATCAATGTTTTTTACTTCATCATATCTCACGAAAACAAAACGATGACCATTTTTCAGTCTATTTCGATCCAAATACACGTCCCGAACCAAACCTAACTTCTTGAACATCATCCAAAGATCAGTCACCCCCCACGTTTCCGGAAAGTTGAAGAACATGGTTGTGTATCGGTTCCTATTAACCCCCCCCCCCCCCCCCCCCCCCCCCCCTCTAAAAAAAAAATCAGTTCTTGTAGCTGTTTCCACCAAGTTCCCGCCGTTGTTCCGCCCATTCCCTCCTAGTGCCACCGTATCTTCCCTTTGAAAAAGCAGCCGCCGTTGATTACCCTCTCTCTCCTCTCATGTTTTACTTACTTACACTTGATATTACAAGCTTTTTGAGGTGTTAATATAAATCTCAGGATTGTGAAACCGAAGTCAGTGGTGGCCACGTGAAATCTTTTATTTAAAAAAAAAAAATTCAGTAATTTAGTATGTGGGGTTCTATAGATTCTCTCCCTACTTAAATTCTATCTTAATTATATATATATAAACTATTTTTACGACTCTATACGTTGCACGACAGTTCTATAAAGTAGTATTTTGATAACGTTAATATTGATATTTATCAAATGTATAATGTATAATACAATTAAAATAAAAACCTTTTGTTATTGGTTTTATGAGCCCGTACGTTACACAGAAAAAGTAAAGAAATAATTAATTATAATAAATAATCATTTTAGGAGTTCATGATTTGAGTATATTTTATATTATTGCAATTGATCTAGAAATAAAAATAATTATAAGAAATAATCATTTTCAGAGCGATCTAGATTTAGAAGAAGTATATGTATATTATGACATATTCTTGTAAAATTGTTTGATTGTTTCGGAAAGACAGTTTCTTACGTAGTTACGTGTATATACAAGGACAAAATTTCACTCGTCCCTGAACTTTACATCAAATTTGACTCCTCGTCCTTTTTCTTTTTTTTTTTATGCATCCCTCGTCCCTAATGTATCACAATTCTACATCCCTCGTCCTTTTTAGGGACGAGAGATGTAGAATTGACAGAAAGAAAAAGGACGAGGAATCAAGAAAAAGGATGAGGGGTGTAGAATTGTGATACAATAGGGACGAGGGATGCACAAAAAAAAGAAAAAGGACGAGGAGTCAAATTTGATGTAAAATTCAAGGACGAGGAATGAAATTATGTCATATACAAGATTACAAAACATAAAACTTTTATGGAGTTATTCTTTTAATTATGTTTTGATTTTTTGTATTAAAAAGTTGGCAAATTATAAGGAAAACAGTTTTACTTATGGATTACACCAACAACAATACCCAATCCCGCATATGCGAGGTATGGGGCAGGTGAGATGTAGACAATCCTTCCTCTACCCTAGAGTAGAAGAGAAGTCGTTCCTCTAACCACAAGTCGAGAAAAAAAATTCTCCACCCGCAGAAAGAGAAAGTCATCACTCTCTCTACTTCAGGATAGAGAGATTGCTTCCGTGGGACTTCCGGCAAAAAAAAAAAAAAAAAAAAATAACCGACGCGAGAAAACGGAGAAAGATAAAACACGACGCCATGAAAATGGTATAATCAGATTTCCATGGGTCATAGAGGCTGCCTGGAATTCGATTTAGGCTCTAAGCGGCTGCGAAGTCGCCAATAAATCGACGCTTGCTGTTGCCTCAATTAATAGAGCCAGACACTGTAATTACAAGCATTGGGACGAAAGCTGAAAAGGCATGCTAGGTGGAAGTTGTTGCGCAAGCAAGAGCCAACCACCCGTAACAGGCCAAACATCACTCATGCACCTTTACGGTAGACATCCCCGAAATTACTTATGGATTACAACAACAACAACAATACCCAATTCCACTAGAGTGGAGTATGGGGGGGTTTAGATGTAGACAGTCCTTTCCTCTACCCTAAAGTAAAAAGGAAGTCATTCCTCCACCCACGGATACCTATCGGTCCCCAGGTAGAGGAAGTCGTCCCTCCCTATTCTGTAGAGCAGAGAGGCTGCTTCCTAGGGACCTCCGTCCATAAAGAACCATGAATTCCGATAAGTGCAGTAAAAGTATACAAGTAAAGTAGATAAAAAAGAAACTTTACCATGAATAAAGTATATACCAATACGATATGTATAGGTAAATAAAGCATGTAACAAAATAATGTAATAAAACATATAATTAAAAAATGTGCGTGTCAAATATGCAAGTATAACTAGTCATGTAAGTACAATAAGTATACGAAAACATGTTGGTAAGAAGCATGTAGGTATAATATGCAGTATAAAATAGATGGTATACAATGTAAACATAGACAAATAGGCATACAATGTTAGCATAAAAGCATGTGATATGTAAGTATGTATAATTTAATTGCAATATAATGTAATACAAACATGTAACCATATAGTGCAAAAAATCCTGTGAAAATGCTACAACAAGTATAGATATATAATATAACCATAAAACAGGTACAACCAATACGATAAGTCAAAAAAAAAAAAAAAAAAAAAAAAAAGATATAAGTGATGTGCACACAAGCAAGTAGGCAGGAAATATAATATAAATAAATAAAAAATAAAATAAAAAATAAAATAAAATAAAAAAATAAAAATAAAAAATAAACAAAATGTAGAGCCTAGTCATCTATTCTAATTCTACTCCTCCACAAATTCCTATCAGAAGTTATGTCCTCAGTCAATAAGAGCTCCTTCATGTCAAGCTTCAATCTATCCTCCAACCTACGTCTGGGTCTACCCCTTCTCCTTACGCCCCCAACAACAAGGGTCTCGACTCTCCTAACCGGGGCTAAAAGTGGGCGCCTCAAAACATGTCCAAACCATCTAAGTCGTCCTTCCCTTAGCTTGTTGGTTATGTTCCCAACTTCCAAGTTCTCCCTAAAAACTCCATTTGGTATCAAATCTAGCATTGTCTTACCACACGTTCACCTAAGCATCCTCATTTCTGCCACCTCCATCATTCTCTCCTGGGCTTTCGTCATTGGCCAACACTCCGATCCGTATAACATGGCCGGTCTGATCCGTACTTATGGATTAGATTTGTAAAAAAAAAAAAAAAAATTAGAGTTAATCGTCATTGGCCAACACTCCGATCCGTATAACATGGCCGGTCTGATCCGTACTTATGGATTAGATTTGTAAAAAAAAAAAAAAAAAATTAGAGTTAAATTTAGTAACTATATATGTTTAAAAAATATATTAATAATAAATAAATCTCCACACATAAACTTCATTACAATTGTTATTGTATTTTATTTTTTGTTGGATAAACTAATAATAATCCCCCTATTTTAATGGAGTAGTTTCCTAATTTTTTCCAAGTCAGCTACCCTATTTTTGTTATTGTACTTTTTATAATCTCCTTAACTAATTTTTATGGCTCGACCTAGTTGTTGCAAGGTTGTGGCTTCGTTTGTATCCTTTTTCTATTTATAATATTTTACCTTGCCTTTCAGGAAAAAAAAAAAAAAACTAATCTCCTTAACTAATACTACTTGTTTTTAGTTTTTTATTCAAGTGAGTGATTGTATTTTTTTTGTTTTATTGAATAAATCCAATTTTAGCAATCCCCTAATTAATAGGTTGATTTTTTCAATCTCTTAGTCAGCGTAATTTTTATTTTTTTATGTATCTATTTATACATTATTATTATAAAAGTTTGAATTAATAGGTTTTCATTTTAATTTTATTATACAAATATCAATACTAACATTATTGAATGTTAAAGTATACATGTATATGTATAGATGTATAGATAGATATTTATTATATTATATTAATTAATATTTTAGACACGTTTGACCGATTCATTAATCTCAACTGAATAATTAGATAAAAATGAATAAGATTATGATAAATACGAATACGATTACGATTAGGATTGATTACGATTCATGCTTATTACGTTTGTATCTTATAAATAATATCTCTAATAAATTATATCTTGTGGTTGACTAAATCTGAACCTGTGCTAATTATACATGTATTATTGTATATATAAGGCTTCATGTCATTCAATTCGGTAGTCAAGGACAGAAGTTGTACGTGCAGTAAGAAGTTTAAAGGTAAAATTGCTTACATGAACTCTTAATTAATTAATCTTTTGTTAATTAATCTTCTGTTAATTAATCTTAAAGGTAAAGATTTGAATAAATTTTTGATTTAAGAGAAACAACTATTGGATTGGTTGGTAATGGCGGCGTTAGAAGTGGTGGAGTTAATCCAGATGGTACAATCTTTTTTACCTGCAAGAGAAGCTGCCCGTACCATGGTGTTATCTAAGTTATGGCTGTATGCTTGGTCTACCAGCCCTAGCCTTAGGATCTCATGTGATACGACCATTCGGTCTTATATAAGGACTAAATGGCTGGAAGCCATGTTGATCTCACGTCATAATTACCTTAGGACGCTTAGTGTTTGGGTTCCTCATTTCAAACTTTGGGTTCCTCCCGCTGTTACCAATTGTGTGTCTTTACGAGTATTGGAGTTGGTTAAGGTGTGCATAAGTCAAGATGTACTTGATAACCTATTCTCTACCTGTACTTTACTTGAGGTGATAAACATTAGATTTCTCAATATTGTGGATACAATCAAGGTTAGGAGACTCCGCTGTCTTCGAGATTTAAAAATAGTTCCACTACGAGAAGATATCAAGTTGGAAATTGATGACGTCCCAAGTCTTTGCTCGTTTGCTTACATGTCAAAGCCATGGGTGAGTGCGGGGTACGGTGAACGCTGTAGGGGGCTAGAGTATGGATTAGCTGCTAATTCGGAATCTTTTGCAAGTGTGAGACACCTATGTTTAAGCAAGGTGATAATGAACCGCACACTTCTTGACACCATCAACTCAGTATTTCCTTTTCTCGAAAGTTTAACCATTGACATGGAATGTTGTTGGTTGACTTGTATGGAAATCACTTGTACTTCTTTGAAAAGACTCAACCTCGTATGGACGGAAGACAGTGATGTCAATCGTGATTACGCTTCATTAAAGTTCATTTGCCCTTCAAGGTTACTATTTTTCCGGTACGAGGGTTTTAAAATGCCTATTCTCTCGTTTCCAAACAGTGCTCTCAAGGAAATTAAAATAATACTGAAGCTGAGGCTGAGCTGCACATACTCTACGTCGTCCTTCTTTACCCGGATCTGGGAAGCATTCAATATATCGAGCAAGGTTAAGATTGAAGTTATAAACATGCCTGATGATTATGTAGTGCCTTGTAACATAAGCCTTAATCTTAAACCGGCTACTAATGTCGAGGAGATAACATTTAAAAAATTTTCAAGTAAGGATCTATGGGATCACTCATCATCACCCTTTGATGCGTTTATTTCGATTTGTCATCCCAAGTATGTCAAAGTGTCGTCCATTCAAGACAATCACTCCTTGAAGCTAGTCGAAGAAGCGATGATCAAATGGGCAAGAAGCCGAAGCGACCTTAAAGATGTTGAAATGAAAAACGATAGAAATGGAAGATGGGAAACTCTGAAAAATGCTCCAATAAGTAGTAGTTCTGTTGAGGGATATGGATTAAGTTGTGATCTCTATACTTATTTTAGTGGTGTGTTTAAACTAAACTGGAAGCTAGTCGTGGAAGCAATGATTAAATGGACAAGAGGCCGGAGCGACCTTAAAGATGTTGAAATAAAAAACGATAGCAATGGTCCAATAAGTTTTATTGAGGTATTAAGGTGTGATCCGTATGGTTATACTGCTGTGTTTAAACTAAACTGGTAGCTAGGTATTCTCCATTGAACAAAACTATTCCTATAAATAATACATGGATGGATGTTGATCGATGGGACAAAACCGGTTACAATGTTACATGCTAGTGATGTACATGAATGATCAAGGGGCAACAGGCTTTTCTTTTATTACCTATTTGTTAATAGTTATAGTTATTATTTGTATTGAGTGAATTTAAGATTATGCATCACATCACCGTTCCTTAGTATTATTTTTCAATTATTTATCATATGAAGTATATTTTCAAAATTAATATGGTAATATTAATTTTAATATCTTCTTGATGGATGGATTTAGTATTATTCATGACACTAGAACATGGACGTACTGTGAATTCTTAAATATTAAGAACATAATAATCTATAAAAAGGAGCTAAAACACTATTCATCGTCTCACGGGATTTCTTTTATTTTACATGTTATGAGGCCTTAGGGTTCCTAACAATATTCCTTTTCATTCTGCTGTCGCCACCAAAAATCGGTCCGTCGCTATCACCGAGTAATGGTCGGCCGCCACCTCTGTTACACTTTCTTTCTTTTCGCGTTTCGAGTACGTGAACTAAGAGTTTTTACATATCTTCAAATCTTCTTTAATCTCTTTTTCCTATTAGGCTTTAGAGCCCGTGCGTTTAACGGGTGAGTAAAATCCATGCAAAATTAATTATCAAACAATTATTGTTGTGTGCTATAGCTAGTTTTGTGAGCTCGTCCATTGAAAACGCAACGTTAAAAATAAATATTTATAAATATATAATCAATTTCTAAGAACTCCAAATAAATGAGTACTTATTAAAAAAAAATGATTAGTTCATATGCGAACCAAAAATATTATTATAGACGATGTAAATCTTACATTGTCTTAACGTTCATAACTATGCACTATAATTACAGATGACGTAAATCATAATCCATTCAACCTGAATCAAATGACTTCGTGTGTTGCACAATTATTTATAACTAACCGGTTAAAAGAGAATTTCTCTAACACCAATATAATGTGAGGCTCAATTAACATTAACATTATCATTGAAATGAAAATAAAATATAAAAGTAAGAACAGACAACCAAAAAGACTAAAGACCATATTTAACCCAGCGCGATCGGCCTTTTTTTGGGTACATCACGCCCCCACCGCGCCCCAACGCGGCGCCATCGGAGAAAATAGGTTCCGGCGTGATGGTTGCATCACTTGCAGAGGGGAGGAGGTGATGGAGGAGGAAGCCAATGGGACTGCAGCACGTGTCTTCAACGGATATATTTATATCCGTTTGAAATTTATTTTTTTTTTCTTTTATAAATACCACATTTCTTATACCATTTTACACACACTACTTTCAATTCTATACTTCAAAATAAAATCTAAACTTGTCTAAAAAAATGTCACAAAATTTGTTTAATGCTTTTGATATGTGGGATTCGATGATCAACAAGATTTGGAATTTTTAAGAGCAATTGGAGAAGAATTAGATGCTGACGAAGCTGTTGAAGCTGCTAACAACGAACGAGTTCCACGGTCTCGAGTTTACATTCATACGGATCGTGAAATCGCGGGTGAAATATTACACAAACACTATTTTCAAGAATCTCCTAAATATCTCGATCGTCATTTTAAAAGACGTTTTAGAATGAGTAAAGAATTATTCTTACGCATCGTTAATGATATATTTGATTATGATGTTCAACCTTTACCTACTCATTTTGAATTTTATAAATCAAAAACTTGTAACCGTATTTGTCCGTGTTTAATAAAAGTTCTGTTAAAAAAATAATTGTTCTATGTGATAATTATTAAAATTAATAATACGAATTAATAATAATAATATTAGTATTAATTTTTTGTATTAATTATACGAAATAATAATAATAATAATAATAATAATAATAATAATAATAATAATAATAATAATTATAATAATAATAGTAATATTAGTATTAATTACTAGGATAGGTTTTGCTATTGCTAGAGGTGTGGGGGCCCAGATTGTCTCTAGGCTTCCCACTAATTTTTTGTAAGTTTTAAAACTTTTAAGTTTATTATTATTACTATAATAATAATAATAATAATAATAATAATAATAATAATAATAATAATAATAATAATAATAATAATAATAATAATAAAAACTCAAATAAAAATGAAAATAAATAAAAAATGTGAGACCAACAACCCTCATCACACCCCCATCATGCATACCATTACAAATTCTATCCCGCCATCACCCCTATCACCTCTTCCACACCAAAAACCACATCCCTCTATCCCCCCACCACACACACACCATTAAAATTAAAAATGGTCTAAACAACTTGACCAATTAATTGTAGCCAGATGAATTGTGGTAATCGAAAGGTAAGTCGATTGGATGATGTGATAAATGTTTTTGAAAGTAAACCATCTATCTCGATTTATTATAATTATATATTATATTATATATATATTTATGTGATGTGATGTGATGTAGAAAGATATTATTTATTTCGTTGGAATGGGTTTTTTCTTATTGGTGTTTCATTCACTCTCCAAATATCGGTGTATATCTTTGTAATTGTCTAAACATAATGAATTATAATACTAATTAATTAATTTGTACATGGTAGTTTATACGATATATAAAAAGTTATGATAATTACATAATACATTAAATAATTAAACATAAGAGGCTTAACAATTTCTACTCCATATTTTTCAGGAGAATTTAAATTTAAATAATAATTAATTGTTTGTATTTAATATATAAGTATACATAATTGTAGATGATCAGAGAGTTTCTAAGGATTAATACAAATACTTTTTACTACAGTATATTTTAGTGATTTGAGTTTTTTTTTTTTTTTTTTTTTTTTTTTTTCATTCTAATGATTTCAGTCAATAGTGGAAAGTAATGAGTTTGTAAATTTTTTGGGAGATAAAATCTTCTATTTGTTTAAGAGATTCCATAAAATTGATAATTGTAATTAATTTGAGATTAATTATACTCCGTAATAACTAGTTTTCGAACCCTCGCTTCGCGTCGGAGGTTCGGTTTTCAATGTATTTTATTGCGTTTAGTTTGTAAAATTATTTCGTGGCTAACGATGATGTCGTTGAAGCGCAACTCCAGTCGAACTAAAAGGTATAACCCGTCAAAAATTTAAATGTTATTTTAAAGTAACAATATATGTGCATCTCCGCGTTTCGCTATGGAATTGTTGACTTTTAAAAATTTAACGCAATTAAGTCGTTATCTTATATTAACACTTTGTATAATTTAAGAGTAGAAGATTTACCGAGATATATCCAAAAAGTCACGAAATAATCAGAAAATAATAATAAGACCAATATGTCTTTGTTGTTAATAGATGAAAATAGTTACGGAGCTTGCGAGTGAAAAATCAACATGTATGAAAAGTACCACAAATATTTAGCGTTTTTTAAAAAGTTTCCGTTTTGCGTATAGTTAGTGACATTGTATTCGTAAAGTTATTTCGAGATTAACGATGGTGTCGGAAAAATTTAACTCGTTGCGAGCTAGAATATATGACTCATTGAATATTTGGGTAGAGTTTATTTAAGATTTTTTTTTATGAAAATGTTAAGTTGACACTTTACACCCCTGTTTTGGGGGTCGATTTTAATTTTTGAACAAAGTGTGAGAGCTTTTTTGGTGAAATAGAATTTAGTTAGAAATAAAAAAATAGGTGAAAAGACGAAAACTCCCTCGATACTATTCATAACTTTTGTCTAATAGATAATATAGTAATAGTAATAATTACATGTCATCATGGAACACTAAAAAATTGCCACGTCAGCCATACTTTCTTGTATATATATATATATATATATATATATATATATATATATATATATATATATATATATATATATATATATATATATATATATACTAGTGAAATGAACCGTGGAATCACGAGTTTATCTAAACGAAACAGTTTAATTATATATGTTTTAGGTATTAAGTGTACGTAAATGCTAAAGTCATTCAGTTTAATGACCCGTGAAATCACGGATTCCGACTAAGAAAGTTGTCGTTGTTTTTACAAACATATTGACGTACTTAAATTGATTAGAATAAATGAACTACATTTATTCTCTCACCACCATCTTTCAATTTTTATCACAATTACTATTTTCCTTGTCATAAAAGCATACACTACATCTTCTATTGAAACATGTTTTTTGTATACATATATAATGTAATTAATCTCGTAAAGAGAACTCACATTTTGAGAAGACCCGTCCTAATCCATAAGGACGAATACAATAACATATGATTACATCGCGAGGTATTTGACCTCTGTATGATACATTTTACAAACATTGCATTCGTTTTTAAAAGACAATCTTTTATTACATCGAAAGTTGACAGACATGCATACCATTTCATAATATCCAACTTATAAATGACCTAATCTGTCATTTA
This sequence comes from Rutidosis leptorrhynchoides, assembly GCF_046630445.1. Lineage (NCBI taxonomy): Eukaryota > Viridiplantae > Streptophyta > Magnoliopsida > Asterales > Asteraceae > Rutidosis > Rutidosis leptorrhynchoides. Next base: position 57,000,024 of record NC_092334.1, on the reverse strand, counting down.
CTTAATAATAATCTCTATTGAACTCAACGACTTGAATGCAATGTCTTTTGAAATATGTCATGAATGACTCCAAGTATTATCTTTAAAATGAGCAAATGCACAGCGGAAGATTTCTTTAATACCTGAGAATAAACATGCTTAAAAGTGTCAATCAAAAGGTTGGTGAGTTCATTAGTTTATCATCAATATTCATTTTCATCATTTTTATAGACCACAAGATTTTCATTTTCATTTCTCATAAATAAACATCCCATACATAGAGATAAAAATCATTCATATGGATTGAACACCTGGTAACCGACCTTAACAAGATGCATATAGAATATCCCCATCATTCCGGGACATCCTTCGGACATGATAAATTCGAAGTACTAAAGCATCCGGTACTTTGGATGGGGCTCGTTGGGCCCGATAGATCTATCTTTAGGATTCGCGTCAATTAGGGGCCATTTCCGTTACCTAATTCTTAGGCTACTAAGCTAAAAAGGGGCATATTCGATTTGATAATCCAATCATAGAATGTAGTTTCGATTACTTGTGTCTATTTCGTAAGACATTTATAAAAGCAGCGCATGTATTCTCAGTTCCAAAAATATATTGCAAAAGCATTTAAAAAGGGAGCAAATGAAACTCACCATACTGTATTTCGTAGTAAAAATACATGTAACGTCATTGAACAAGTGCAAGGTTGGCCCCAGATTCACAAACCTAAATTAATTATATATATTTATATGTTGGTCAATATTTGTCTATCAAATTAGATCAAGTCATAGTGTACCACAATCCTAATGCTCGAGACTAATATGCAAAAGTCAACAAAAGTCAATTTGACTCAATAATGATTTCCAAAATTTATTCATGATTATTATATAGTTTAAATATCGTCGTTTTATATTTTTAAATATTTTTTAAAAGGTTTATTAGAGTAAATAATATAATTCATTTTTTTATAAATTAAAATTTTATATTAAAATATACTCTTATATATCTTAAGTAATAAAATTTATAAAGTTCATTTAATATCATAAAAATAATATGATAGATATTATTAATGTAATTATATTACACGTAGTAAAATATGTTTGTATCATATATTTATTTGATAAGATAATATCTATAATAATAGTAAGTAAAAGTTATATTATTTTGTAATAATAATTATTATTATTCTACTAGTAATAACAACAATATTTATTTTTACTAAAAATGATATTATGATAAAATGATAATTTTTTATTAATAATAATACTAAAATGATATTGATATTTTATATTAACATTGATATTCCTATAAATAATAATTTTTGTAAAAATGATAGTTTTAATATTAATAATACTTTTAATAATAATGATGATAAAAATAATGAAAATGATATTTTTATCTAAATCTATATCTTACCATATTTTTATTTTATCATGATACTCATACTCATTATTTCCTAATCAATTTGTTAATAGCTTTTAATCATCTTTTATATCACGTTCATATTAATGATAATAATAGTAATCAAAATAATTAGGTGTTACTAATATTAGTTTTAATTATAATAATACTAATAATAATAAATATTATGATAATATTAATGATAATACTAATAACTATTTTAATGATAATAATAGTGATAAGACTAATTATAACTTTAACGATAATAACGATAGTAATAATAATAAAAATAATAATTTTTAATGATAATACCTTTTAAGCAGTGTCGTAGGAAGATTTGTGATGGCCATTACACCGCTGCAGCTCGTGTTCTTTCTTCATCAGGCGTTGCTCCTTATAATGACGCCACGCTGGCGGACTTGCTGTCTAAGCATCCTTCTTCTATAGCTCCATCCTTGCCTGATATGCCGGTTGATCACCTACACCTCATTACGACTTCTGCTGTTGTTTTGGGCCAGATTAAAAGTTTTTCTCGGGGCACATCATGTGGTAGGGATGGTTTACGTGCACAACACCTTATGGATTGCTTGAGTGGTGCTGCTGTGGCAGTCTCGGATGAGTTGGTTGGCTCTATTACCGGGGTCGTTAATCTCTTTCTAGCTGGAAGGTGCCCTATGGAATTAGGAGAGTATATAGCTAGTGCTCCCCTCACACCGCTTGTCAAGCCCGGCGGTGGTATTCGTCCTATAGCTGTGGGTACTGTTTGGCGACGTCTTGTTTCGAAGGTTGGCGCTGCTATGGTTGGCCAGTCTTTGGGAAGTTACTTCGATGGTCTTCAATTTGGTGTTGGTGTTTCTTCAGGTGGTGAGGCTATTCTTCATGCTGTGAATCGGTTGATTGAGGATCGTGGCTCTGATGTTAGCCTCTCTATGTTATTAGTTGATTTTCAAAATGCATTCAATCTTGTTGATCGTACGTTCATGTTACGTGAAGTTCGCCGCCTTTGTCCGAGCATTTCTCAGTGGGTTGAATTTTGCTACTCTAATCCAGCAAGATTGTATTATGGGAACCACACCTTATGGTCTTCTAAGGGGGTGCAACAGGGTGATCCCCTTGGTCCGCTGCTTTTTGCTTTGGTCTTACAACCCTTGGTTTCTAAAATCAGAGATAATTTTGAGGTTTGTCTTCAGGCGTGGTATTTGGATGATGGCACTATTATTGGGGACACTTTGGTGGTGGGGAAGGTTTTGCATTTAATTATGGGGGATGGGCCTCGTTTTGGGCTACATCTCAACGTTGAAAAAACAGAAATTTTCTGGCCTACGGAGGACCCTCGCAGCAGGCAAGTAGGTGTCTTTCCTCCTAATATTGCTCGACCTTTAAATGGTGTTAAGTTGCTTGGGGCCCCCGCAAGTTCCGATCTTGATTTTAGTAGTGAACTGGTGATGCAAAGGGTGACCAAGTCCATTGCGCTTATGGATAAGGTTTCTAAGCTTGATGATCCTCAGTGTGAGTTGTTGTTGCTTAGGGCATGTACGGGAGTTTCTAAACTCTACTTTACCTTGCGTACTTGTCCTCCTAGTATATTTGAGGTGGCTCAACGCGCTTTCGATGGAGCCCTTCGATCTTCCTTGGAGCGTATTGTTACTGCTTCAAGGCCTGGGTTTGGTGATTGGCAGTGGCGGCTTGCCACCTTGACATTTGCATTTGGAGGGCTTGGTGTTTATTCTGTGGGAGATGTTCGTCATTATGCTTTTCTGGCTTCTCGATTACAGTTTGCTGGGTTGCAGACCAAGCTCCTACGTCATGTGGGTATTGTTGGTCTTGGTCGTGCTTTTGAAGATGCATTGGGTCTGTTTAATAAAACGGTTGGGTTTGATATTTTAGGTAATCAGAGTGAGGTCGCTGCCCCCATACTCATGAAGAAATTGGCAGATGTTTATTTCACAAAGGTTACCGCTTCTGCAGTATCCACTTTTTCATTATCTCCCCGACAATCGGCCTTATGGAAATCGCAGCAGGGTGATCACACCTCTGCTTGGCTAAGGGCAGTCCCTATTTTGGGGTTGGGTCAGACGATGAACGCAAAGACTTACCGATGTGTGTTGTGCTACCGGTTGGGTGTTCCATTGTTCTCTATCTCGACGGCATGCTCGGCCTGTTCAAGGGTTTTTACTGGGGATATTTTCGAGGATCACGCGGTGTCTTGTGCTGGTATGGTGGGTATTAAGCATCGAAATAATGTTGTTCGGGATTCCCTTGTTGATGTTTGTTATCGATCTGGGATTTCAGCGAGAAAGGAGGTTGACATTGGGTTGTCTGGAGGGAACGACAGGGCCCTCAGACCTGCAGATGTGTTACTTTATTCCTGGGATTGTGGTCGCGATGTTTGTGTTGACTTGACAGGGTCTTCTCCTTTGACACAGTCTGGGCTTTCTGACTATGTCCCTGGACGTGCTGTGGTTGATGCGGCTCGTCGGAAGCGGGTCAAGTACAAATCTAGCTGTCAGGCGATTGGTTATGGTTTCATTCCTTTCTCATTTTCTTCCCTTGGGGAATTAGAAAAGGATGCTGTTTCTTTGCTAAAGCGGGTTCAGAAGAGTTCGATGGCGCAAGATATTGGTGCCGGTGCTGCTGCTCATATTTTTACTAGGATAGGTTTTGCTATTGCTAGAGGTGTGGGGGCCCAGATTGTCTCTAGGCTTCCCACTAATTTTTTGTAAGTTTTAATACTTTTAAGTTTATTATTATATTTATTATTATAACAATAATAATAATAATAATAATAATAATAATAATAATAATAATAATAATAATAATCTTCTAACTATATCTAAAAGTTGACTCCTAGACCATTAATTAGGTTTTGCTTCACAATATTAAATGATGGTAAATAGTAAATAATGGTAAAAAAATAGGCATTATGTTAAAAATCTAAAATTCATTCAATGATACTTATAGCAAATATAAGTTCAAGCCATCTTACATTGAAAACTCTCATGATTGTGAGATAATAACCTGATTTGAGATTTACAGTCATTATTACCTTTCAATTACAATATTAAAGCAAATGAGTTTTAAGCGTGATAATAATGTGAATTTAAATGTTAATATCAATTATCATTGCATTAAATAACCATTTACATGAACTCTATTAAACTCATAAGCAAATTAAACGACTTCATATATGATTAACAAATTATTTCAATTGTGAAGGCATTTTCTTAATTACTATATAAACAAACATTGCAAACCAAAATTTATATAAACAATCCGAGAACCGTTTTTTTAATTCAAAGGAGATTTCTTTAATGTGTGTGGGGATATTAGAAGTGGTAGAAAGTTGAATGTCTTGGTAATGTGAACATGGATAGAGTTCGAGAACGGTATGATCATAATTATAGTTTTATGTTTGATTTCACATGTTTTATTTTTTTCATTGCAAAAGCGTAGTGCCCAATTTAACTCCAATATGAATTATCACTATATTGTGTTCAATATGTTTTATAATTGGGTCTCTTTATTTATAGGTTTTACTTCTCATTCCAATAACCGGTTTTATGTTATTTTGTAAATCGTATATGTTTATATTGTTCTTTCCTATAATTTGTGTTGTAGGTCTCTATCATATAGGTGAAATGATTAATGGAGATTGTGACAATATTGGACGGGTGATTATAATCGGTAAATATTCATTGAATATTCTAAAAGCAAATTCAAACTTTATGTGTGTTCTAATCGTCATTGTGTTATTTACTTGCTTTATGTCATTTGTTATAAGAATTCCCTATGTTTTCATTGAACTTTATTTAGAGGCATAGCTTATTGAGAGCTAAGGGTTGTGATGATGAAAGAAATATTAGGTTGTGTTAATTTATTTATGTTGAAAAGATTAAAATGTGTAATAGAGATGGATAAGAGTGGCTAAAGTGGCTAAAGTGGATCGAGTCTTGCTTTAAATCCGCATCCATTTCGGTCCTTGTTAACGGGTCACCAACAAAATAATTTCACCTTCAAAGAGGGAATCATCAAGGGGACCCCCTATCCCCTTACCTCTTCATCATTGCAAGTGAAGGACTAAACATTTTAGCAAAGATTGCGGTTAACAAGAAAATTATAAGGGGGATAGAAATCGGCCAAGATAAGATCAATATTTCCCACCTATAATTTGCGGATGATACGATACTTTTCAGGGATTGGAACAAAAGAAACATCATCAATGTTCATAAGACTCTTGAGTGCTATGAAAAGGTTTCGGGACTTACGATAAATATGCAAAAAATCCATATATATGGCATTGGTGTTACTCAGGGAGAAATAGAAAATATGGCTAACAGATTGGGATGCACTCCGGGATCTTTTCCTTTCACCTATCTTGGGATGCCGATAGGTGATAGATTAAACAAGAAAGAAGCATGGAAACCTATAGTCGATAAATTTACCAAAAGGTTATTGGATTGGAAAGCAAGAATGATGTCATTCGGTGGAAGGTTGACACTCGTAAAGGCGGTCCTTAATAGTCTCCCTCTATACTTCTTTTCGTTGTTTCGCGCTCCTTCTTGCATCATCAATCTTCTTGAAGATATGAGACGCAAATTTTTCTGGGGGGGGGGGGGCCCGGGGAATGATACTAAACTTTCATGTATTAAATGGGAAACAATTCTTTTACCTTACAATGAGGGTGGGTTAAATATTGGGAGTCTCAAAGTAAAAAATTGGTCACTACTTATCAAATGGTGGTGGCGTTTTTATACCGAAAACGATTCATTATGGGCTAAAACGATTAAAAGCATCTATGGGCGGGACGGGGGGTTGGGTTCTAATCGTGTTTGTGGCAATGTTAAGCAGAATACAGTGTGGCGAAATATAATTAAAGTGGGTGATGAATTGAGCAAGATCGGCATCAACATGAAAGCTTTACTAAAAAGAGAGATTGGCGACGGCAATGGGGTCAGTTTTTGGTTCGACCAGTGGGCATGTTCTTTACCTTTAAAAGACACATACCAGCGACTGTTTAGACTAGAGAAACAACCTTCGATTTGCATCAGCAGCAGGGTGATGTACGACGACAATACATGGGCTTTCAATTGGGAATGGACACGAGCACTTACAGGCAGGTTACATGGGGAAATAAATAGCATGATCGATCTCATCAAATCAGTTTCGTTATCTGGAAGTGGCCCAAGTAAATGGAAATTCGTGGGTGACAAAAGCTGGTCGTTTACTACAAAATCAATGAGCAAACTAATAGACGACAAAATTATTCCAAGAGAGGTCAACCCAACGACAACCATCAAGAATAATCTCATTCCGTTAAAGATTGGAATCTTCATATGGAGGGTACTAAGGAAAAGAATCGCGACAAAAGAGGAACTTGATAAGAGGGGAATCGACTTGGACACATTATTATGCCCTATGTGTAATGATGTGGTTGAGTCGGTAGATCACGCCATCTATTCATGCAAATCCGCTAAAGAAATATGGATTGGTATATTTAAATGGTGGAATCTTTCCCTCTCACCGGGTCTCACAATTGAAGATTTGATTAAAGGTTCGGGCTCGCTAATAATACATTCAAGCATGAAGAAAGTTTGGCAAGCGGTCGTGTGGGTCACATGCTATTTGATATGGAAGAATAGGAATCTCAAGGTTTTCAAAAATGACGCTTGGGCTACTCCGAAGATCATTAGTGAAATACAAGTGAAATCTTTTGAATGGATTAAAAATCATTCGCGGAAAACCTTCTCATCTTGGCTCCAATGGCTTGTGTGTCCGACAAATGTGTTGGGCATCAACCATGATCCGGGTTGAGTAGATTTGGATAGATTGTAATGAAATCGTATCGTGTACCTTTGTTTTCTCGTGTTTCATGTATTTGTAATTCTCGTGTCCGGTGCTAGTAGCTAGTTCGGCTACCTCACCAATTGTACATTTTTTACATACATACATACATATATATATATATATATATATATATATATATATATATATATATATATATATATATATATATATATATATATAGATAATTTGCTTTTAAAAAAAAAACATGTTAAATTAACATAGGGATGCTTAAAATGATGATGGTTAAGCAAAAAATCATATAGTTTTCTACATTACACATTCACATGGTAATTTTTGTTATGTTTCTTTTTTAATAATATTGGTTTTTTTGAATCCTACTCATTAACAAGCAACGACTAGAAACTAAATGCTCATGTCCATGTTGACTTTCACGATTAAAAGTGTGTGGCGTATATTAGATGAGGTTTGTGTCTGTTGACTTCCATTAATCATTTACTCATCTCATCAATTTTGTAACCGGTCACTTTTTATTTGATGATGTAATGACTTATGTACCTTTTGGATTCCCCAAATAATTCACTAATCTCATTAATTTTGTAAGTGACTTTGCATTACCACCTTAAAGGTTCATTTTGTTATCATGAAAGATGGTTCTCATTCATGTAGATCTTGCGTACCAATTGTATATTTTGCCTCAAACTGAGACATAAATCCGTAGTTTGATCATAAGACCTATAAGTTCAGCTATTCATTTTGTTACATGAATGTTTACGATATAATATACAGAGTGTATTTAAGCCCATGAATTTTGGCTACTGATATATTGTAATGTGGATCAAGACGTGCAACGCACGGGCTTTGTTCACTATATCTCTAAAAATTGACTCCAAATGTCATAAATATGATTATTTACCCATGCTATTTATTATTATGGTTAAAAAAATAACCACTTCACCCATCTATTATGATATTAGTAAAAACTATATTAGATGGTAAATTAAGTATAGTATATTAAATAGGGTTTGTATTAAATAGGATTAAATAAATAAAATAAAAAACTATATATATATATATATATATATATATATATATATATATATATATATATATATATATATATATATATATATATATATATATATATATATATATATATATATATATATGTTATACTAAGTATATAATGTATTAAGTAGGGTTAAAAAAATAAAACCTACCAATATTATTATATATATTGAGTACTAAAAATGTTATTGTATTATAATGATTGCTAATTATGATTATGATTATTATTACGATAATAACTAATAATTATTATTGTAATATTTTTTCAACCAATTATTATTATTGTTATGTGGTCTATATAATCATATTGTTTGTCATAAATGCATAAAAGCATAATAATAAAAATAAGTTATAATTGTTTAGATCCTTTTATTTTTCAATACTATTCGCTTCAATTATGAAGGATAACCTTACTGGTAAAATATTATATTAATAAATATTTTTGTAGATATTTTTTAAAATGATAATAATGATTGATTTATTAACCATGTCATGATTAAAAAAAAATGATCTTATGAAAACGAATATTAACTAATACGTGTGGTCTATATAATCATAATTTTTTATTATAAAAGCATAAAAGCATAATAATAAAATTAACTAATAATTTTTCTAACACATTTATTTTTTTAATATTAAGTAAAAATATAAGTTTCAATCCTTTCATTTTCTGTATATTAAATAGATAGGTTTTAATCCTTTCAATTTCCTTATAATAAATAGATAAGTTTCAATCATTCAATTTTCTGATACTAAATAGCTAATTAACTTGATACAATGTTGCCTATAAATAAGATTTTTCATTTACGTTTTACTCATTTTACATTTCAGCATTACTCATACTTCACAAATATAATAAATAGTTTTACAGATATTCCTGTTTCATCTTCATCGTGGTCATCATTTTAATAAGTTGATTTGTTCTTTTACTCGAATATAATACGCATCCATCACCTTAATGTTAAATCGGTGTTACGGTAACACTCTATTTACATGTTATGATATTGGTGTTCATGTACATTGTTGCTTAGAGTTCATTTATAATTGTATTTTTGATTTGTGTACAGTTTTTATATGTACATTGTTGCTTAGAGTTCATTTATAATTGTATTTTTGATTTGTGTACAGTTTTTAAATTGTACATGTCCATGCTTGATTTAGTGTTTCTTTTACGTCGTTATAGACATTCCTTTATATTGTTTTTATTAGTATTTATTTTTTTAAAAACTTTGAATCATTTATGTCATGCACTATATATATATATATATATATATATATATATATATATATATATATATATATATATATATATATATATATATATATATATATATATATAGCTATTTATTTAGAAAATAAACAATAACTTAATTAAGAAACTAACGAAAGGACTATGAACATAAATTATGTAACTTTTTATAATGTATATTGAGGGGTTAAAGTAGACTATGAAACACATATTTAAACATTTTCTTGATAAGAATAAAGAAAAATTATGATTTTTTTATTTTTAAAATAAATTAAGATAATAACTCATATCCTAAACAGATTTAATAGATCAATAATATTTTTAAATTAAAATAATGACAGAGAGAAAGTGAAAGAAATGATGAATTAAAATAAAAATGTTTATCGTAACTTACATATAAATTAATTGTCCTAATAGTTAATTCATTATTAAAGTGCTTAATAAATGATGGTGGAAATGTAAACAAATAAAAGGATAATAATGTATAACTAGCTATGAAATGGGTCGCGCGTTGCTGCGGCTCAGTTTGGTGTGTTTATGGTGATGTAGTGTTAGGTGCATTGTAGGCTGATGTTCTTGGGATATCATTGTTTTTGGTGTGCAAAGAAAATGGCTCAGGCTTTGGTGAGAAAAATGATTTGCAATATACCTTAATAATTGTTCCAGTATATACAGTAAATATTGTTTCGGTAGTTTATATTACAATACGCATAACGAAAATTGGTACCAACTCTTTATTATCAAATGAAAAGTAAGAATTTATACTTTAAAAAGTTTAAATGAATTGAAATTTTTTTAAAAGAAATTGAATTAGCCTTTGGGAAAAATAATAGCAGAATGATAATGTCTAATGGTGATACGACATAGCAAGAAGTATAAAATGACCAAAACGTTATTTCAGTAGTGAAGATGACCCACAATGTGTGATCAGAAATTGCTTGCAACAATGTAGTTCAACAATAAGAAAAACACTTTTTCGAAAGTATATAATTACAATTCAATACGTACATGGACAATTACTAAAAAAACCTTTTAAAATTAAAGTGTCACCAAATTGATAGCTCATAAAGATAGCATATTTTATTTCAAAAAGGAAGGATTCTATGTATTTTTTATGAAAACTACTAAAAAATACAATATTTTTGTGCCTAATAGTATATATAGTATTTTATTTAAAAAGAGTCTATGTATTTTTATGAAAACTACATGAGGTAGTACTCAATACTACAATGTTTTGAGTGCACAATAGCATATATAGTAAATAAATAGTATATAAATAGTAAAGAGTAAATAAATAAATTGTAACATGTGTGTTATATATTTTTATTTTTGAATTAAATATATATAATATGTAATGAACATGCTAATTATTAAATTTTCTATTTTGTAATATATAACCGATGAGATACTAATCTCTCTCGCTCTCTCTCTCTCTCTCTATATCTCACACACACACACACACACACACACACATACATACATACATACATACATACATACATACATACATACACACACACACACACACACACACACACACACACACAGATATATATATATATATATATATATATATATATATATATATATATATATATATATATATATATATATATATATATATATGTTGATTATTTTGTCAGTATAAAAAATGTATTATCTATTATTAACATATATTATGAGTGGAAGAAAATGAATAGATGTTAAACAATATGTTATATATTATTATATATACTAAATACCGTAAATGGTATTTAGTTTTGATTGGTCCAAAATGAACGACGACCATGTCATCAAGGTTCTTTTTATTATATTACTATCAATTTAGGTTTTTGAAAACATCTTTTTCATTTCAATCCATTCGTCTCAATTATCGAACACAATCAAACACAATCAAAGTATAGAGTCTTAAAAATACATGAATACACAAACTTTAATATACAACCTAAGGATTTAACATATTTATTGCTTAACAAGTGGGAACATAAATATCAAAATATTGAAGTGTGGGACAATAAGTGCAAGACATAGGGCTAATATAAAGTCCAATAATTTAGTACCAAGTAAGAGTACTGCATATGTTAAGTAGTAGTTTGGTGACAAGGAGTCTCTTGGCCTCTTCATTAACAGCCCCAACCTCATGATGATATTACCAGTTCACATGAATAACATAATATTGTAATGTGGTACAATACGTGCAACACACAGTACATATAACAAACGTATCTCACTACGTGCAACGCACGAGCATTGCCTACTAGTAATAATAATAATAATAATATGATAATAATAATAATAATAATTAGATAAAAACTATAACGACGATAATAACGACGATAATAATAATCATTTTTAATAATAATATAAAAATTCAATTGACTATAACTTCTAATCCGTTCATCGAAACCATTCGATATCTAAATGAAAAGTTCTTAATTTTTCGCTAGCTTTCCAACGACATGCATATCTTATACCTTATCTCAACCGCATATGTAACTAATTCAGGATTCAACATAACCTATCTAATGACAATATCAAAAATACAAGCATGCATAATCCTACATACTCGAGCACTAGTCAGGGATACACTATTAATATGTAAAAATTAAACTATGAGTGCTTACGTATCAATATTGAGATTCAATATTGCAGGAAAGGTACGTAGACGCAACGGAGATGATAAACACTAGTTTGACCTCACGAGAATACCCTCGAACATTACCCATAACCTCCATAGCTATAACCCATAATTTCCTTAGCTCTATCCCGCTCATAAAAACCCGTTTTGAAATAGATCGCTCATGACCTCGTCGTAGTATTTTATGCATAATACTAATAATAGTAAGATTCTATAACAATAATAATAATAATAATAATAATAATAATAATAATAATAATAATAATAATAATAATAATAATAAATTTAATATAAATATTACGGAGTATGATATATGTGTGTGTGCAGAGGTGAATTCGATCGAGTTTTATAAACCCGTTTGGTGGACCTCAGCTCCGCGATTGCGAAAAGACAAAGGCCAAAAGCTCTGCGATTGCGGAGCCCTCAGTTACAGCTCATTTCCACTTCATTTTTCTGCCGACGGTTTATATAATAGAATTATATATATATATATATATATATATATATATATATTAAATCTTTATAATTAATTAAATATTATATTATATTTATATGCATAGTTAACTTGTAATTTTAGTTTCAAAGACTCGTACATTGACACACGACTATAGTCTCGGTTTCCGTTTCTCGAACGCGTCTTCGTACACTTAGAAAACTAGTACTTTATGTTTTGTGTTACGTACCTTTATATATAACAAGACTCAAATCAATGAAAAACAATCCCACTCAAAGTGTAACTTATTCATTTGAGTGTTTTGATCATTTGCTTCTTTAAATCAATTGCTCGTTGTTTATTACAATATATTATTTTAAATTAAACGTTTTATGATTAGTCAATATTATACTTTAACACTTTGTAAAATATATATATTTATATATTCATTTAAAAATATACATATTGTATGTAATTGAAATATTTATTTAATCATATAATATTTAGTTTTTCAAAACTAATTATATTTTAAAATTTGTTTTAAAATCGTTTTTTAAATATAATAACATGTAACGTTTACACTTTAAAACCTAATCTGATATTATTCATTTTTATGTTAGTATTTATTTGAAAACATTTCTAAATATCAATTGAATCAAATAACCAATGTTACTATCATTTACTTAACTAATTCGAAATCATATACATAATCATGTTTTAACACACGTTGCAAATCATTTATATAATTAGTTCTAATAAATAACATTCTGACTTATGTATATATTTAAATTCATTCTTTAAAAGGTTTCTTCTATATCAATAAACGATTTCAATATTATGAAAACTAAATAATTATCTTATCAAAAGACACGAGGCAATTATTGCTTTATAAGTTAAGCAGAAATCTCCACTAACCTTTGTCCAGTTATCATTAATTGATACATTTGTCCTCACATGTAAATTACTTTACCATTTATTCCGAATACCGTTAAAAAGGAATAGATTTCCCAAATCATAGTGGTCCTCATAACAGAGACCTGTAATCATAATTCAATGTATCTGATAATTCAATCATTTGATATTATCTTCTAATTCCCTCGATAAACATGTTGAAACAAATACGTTCATGTAAAGTATTATACGTTTAATACTTTGTTAATATTTTCAAATTTATAATATATACATGTATATATATATATATATATATATATATATATATATATATATATTATATATATATATATATATATATATAATCATATCCATTTATATATTGGTTCGTTAATCGTCAAAACTTGGTCGAGATTAAATGAATGTATGAACATAATTTAAAATTTTTGAGATTTAACTTAATAACTTTGCTTATCGTGTCGGAATAATATAAAGATTAAAGTTAAAATTTTGGTCGAAAATTTCTGGGTCATCACAGTACCTACCCGTTAAAGAAATTTTGTCCCGAAATTTGATTGGGATGGTCATGGCTGACAATAAGTATGCTTTCATGACAATTATGAGTTGATAAATAGAATTTTATTATCATTGAGTATTATGGATAAAACAATCCGTTTATGTGAAGAGTATGAGTGAAGTTATTACAAAAGAGTGAAATGAATAAAAGTAGATTTCGTCATATCTTCTGACGTAGATAGGATGGATTTCCAAGTTCAAGAGATTTGAAGAAAATCTTCGTGACAAGATTTGATTCTTTGGTAATCAAAGGATTTAGGATCCATTTTAAATGCATCATCTGTTTCGATTGCTCTGTCGGAAATTTTTCTATAAATCCACCCCTTCGTTTTCTCCACTCACACCTTCTATTCTTTCTCCCTCAATTCATTATTTAAAACATTCGTCAATATGCTCCATCCGGTTCCGATTCTTGATATACTCTTAACTTTCATATCTGTCATTCTTCTTTTTCATCTACCACCGGAAGAATCTATTTACTTTTACTATACCCTTGGGTTTATAGTGTTTTTAGTCCTCCCTTGTCTTTATATTGCTATATGCATCGATATCTACAGTTTATAATTTCTGGGTTATTGTTGGTTTTTATATCTTCCCTTATATTTCAAAGTCCCTGCTTCTGTCTTCTATAATCATTGTCATTCACAGTTAATGCTCCCTTCTATTTGCTGCGATTTATACTCCAACTTCCATTTCAGAGCTTTATGCTTTTGTCTCCTCTTCCCGACTTCAAATCAAACGATTAATGGTCTAGAATTCGTAGGTATGAATTTCGGAATGAACATGGTTAATGTTCTAGGAAGAAAATTGTAATGGCATGATCTTGATTTGTTAAATTACCAGAATACCTCGAAAAAGGATGAATCATTAAGAAATATTTTCTTGATATTTTAGAGGTTAAATAGAATACAAGAGTCGTGTAACATGGCACATGATAATGTTATGATCTAAGATTCATCATGTTTCATTTAGAAACTCAGCATGAATTACTGTAATATAATCACGTTGATCAAGTGTCATTATATTATACTAACTCATGCTTCAGTTCCCAAAACTACTTCAAAACATTCATAATTTAAACTCGATGGTTTCAGAATTTAGAAACTAAAATAGTTTCTTTTATGATGTAACACAGATAGCGCGAAGAGGTAAATGATTTCAGATAAGAATAATTATGAAAATATCTTCAGAAATATTGAGGATATTTATAATGAAAGATACGATGATATCTTAGAATTTCTAATATCAGAGGATGATGAAGGATATTGTCCGCAGGGGTTTAGAGTCATGAGCAAGGTATTCGTTAGTGACTTCAGCAGATACTGAATCATTTGGATTCTTTGAAGGCAGATTCAGCCTTTGTGAATTATCCACAGCCTCCTTCATACTTTGCTCAATCCGTTTTCCAGTTCTAAAACTTCTCTTTTTCTGAGCTTTGCCAATACACTATTCTTTATCATCAAACTTTTTACTGTTAAGGTCGTTTGAAGTTTTTGCTGCTTCATCAGCATTTTTCAAAATTTTGAGAACTAGTTCGCAAGTTAGGTGAAATGTCCCGTTCATATTGATTATAAACGTTCCATATTAATTGATTTTATTGCGAGGTTTTGACCTCTATATGAGACGTTTTTCAAAGACTGCATTCGATTTTAAAAACAAACCATAACGTAGATTATCAAGTAATGATAATCTAAAATATAACGTTTTACACACGACCATTACATAATGGTCTACAATACTATTACACATCGATATAAATCTCTGAATGCAGTTTTTAAACAAATATCATACAAGCATGGACTCCAAATCTTGTCCTTAATTTAGTATACGACAGCGGAAGCTTCTTAATAATCACCTGAGAATAAACAAGCTTTAAATGTCAACAAAAATATTGGTGAGTTATAGGTTTAACCTATATATATCAAATCGTAATAATAGACCACAAGATTTCATATTTCAATACACATCCCATACATAGAGATAAAAATTATTCATATGGTGAACACCTGGTAACCGGCATTAACAAGATGCATATAAGAATATCCCTATCATTCCGGGACACCCTTCGGACATGATAATAACGAATTCGAAGTACTAAAGCATCCGGTACTTTGGATGGGGTTTGTTAGGCCCAATAGATCTATCTTTAGGATTCGCGTCAATTAGTAGATCGGTTTACTAATTCTTAGGCTACCAAGCAAAAAGGGGCATATTCGGTTTCGATCATTCAACCATAGAAAGTAGTTTCATGTACTTGTGTTTATTTTGTAAAACATTTATAAAACTGCATGTATTCTCATCCCAAAAATATTAGATTTTAAAAGTGGGACTATAACTCACTTTTACAGATTTTTCCCTTCGTCGGAAATAAGACTTGGCCACGGGTCGATTCACGAACCTATACAAATATGTACATATATATCAAAGTATGATCAAAATATATTTACAACATTTTATATTACGTTTTAATGATTTGAGTTTGTTAAGTCAGCAGTCCTCGTTAGTAACCTACAGCTAGTTGTCCACAGTTAGATGTACATAAATAAATAAATATAAATTATCTTGGATCAATCCACCACCCAGTTTATACAAGCCTCAGGCTAGATCACAACTCAAACTATATATATTATTTTGGAATCAACCTCAACCCTGTATAGCTAACTCCAACATTACTGCATATAGAGTGTCTATGGTTGTTCCAAAATATATTATATAGATGGGTCGATATGATATGTCAAAACATTGTATACGTGTATATGGTATCCCAATATTACATAATATATATTAGAATACATGTATAATACAATATAAGTTGGTTAAGTTATGATTTGTATAAGTTTGTTACAAGTTTCACGTAGCTACAACAAGCAAAAATTATCCAATCTTGTTTTACCCATAACTTTTTCGTTTTAAATCCGTTTTGAGTGGTTCAAATTGCTATGGTTTAATATTAAACCCTAGTTTATGAAACTGAACAGAAAAAGTATAGGTTTATAGTCGGAATTATAGGTTACAAATCATTTTTGTAGAGGTAGTCATTTCAGTCGAAAGAACGACGTCTTGATGACCATTTTGAAAAACATACTTCCACTTTGAGTTTAACCATAATTTTTGGATATAGTTTCATGTTCATAAGAAAAATCATTTTCCTAGAAGTATAGTTTTTAAATAAAAGTTTATCATGGGTTTTAATTATCCAAACCAAAACAGCCCCCGGTTTTACTACAACGGCTTATGTCCAGTTTTAAGGTATTCTTCGTGTTTCCAGGTTTTAAATCATTAACTTAGCATATCATATAGATATAGAACATGTGTTTAACTGATTTTAAAAGTTAAGATAGAAGGATTAACTTTATTTGCGAACAAGTTTAGAATTAACTAAACTATGTTTAGTGATTACAAGTTTAAATCTTCGAATAAGATGGTTATATATATATGAATCGAATGATGTTATGAACATCATTACTACCTCAAATATAGTAGGTAAACCTACTGAAAATGACAAGAAATAATCTTGAGCTTGAATGGATCTTTGATGGCTTGGAAGTTCTTGAAGTAGAATCATGACACAAAAACAAGTTCAAGTAAGATTTCTACTCGAATTAAGATAGTTAAAGTTATGGAAATCGAATCAAAATTTGGATATGAATATTACCTTGAATTAGAATGATAACCTACTGTAAATAACAAAGATTTCTTGAGGTTGGATGATCACTTGAAATGGATTTGCAAGATTGAAAGTAAACTTGCAAACTTGAAAGGATTTTCGAAGTGTTCTTGAAGTGTTCTTCCTATGATGATTAAAGCTTGATTCTTGAAGTAATTTTTGATGAAGATGATGATTAGTTACTGGAAAAATTCGTTCATAAGTGTGTGTGTGTTGAGAGAGAATTAGAAAGAGAATTGGAAATGAAATGAAGTTAATGGTGAGTGGAGAGTGGTGAGTGGGGTTAAAAGGAGTTCTTGTTTTTGTTTCCTTACTTATAATGTGACGACCCGGAAATTTCTGATCAAATTTAAACTTAGTCTTTATATGTTTTCAACACGATAAGAAAAGTCTGTGATATTGAAATCTCAAAAACTTTGAACTGTGTTAATATATGCAATTAGCCTTCGGCCATATATATATTATTGTAATTAGTATTTTTAATAGTATCATCAATAATAATATTATTATTTTATAATTACTCTTATCTTCATTATTATTATCAGTAATATTATAATTAATATTATTAACATTATTAAAATCATTAGTATAAATTTTATAGTTATTATTATTATTATCATTAATAATTAATAATATAATTGTTATTATTATTATTACTATTATATTGTTACTATTATTATTCATAATATTAAGAGTAATATTATTATTATAGAAGATTAATTATAATACATAAATTAAGATATATATATATATATATATATATATATATATATATATATACAATATATAAAAACAGATATACTGAATTGTACAAGTATATTATATGATATATATATATATATATATATATATATATATATATATATATATATATATATATATAAATGTATATACTGTATATAATACTTAATGATATAAATCCTATGTATTAATATATATACAGAGACCAATAATCAGTTCTTATCCCAATCATAAACTGTAACCAATTCGTTTTCTACCTAAAATTATTGAATGACATAATCAATTAGTGTACGAGTCATATTAGAAAATTGGATCTGTTATTATTTTCTTCTTCTCCTGTTTCAAATTGTATAAACTGTCGTGTAAATCAAGCTAGCAAACAAAGTGTAATTAGAATCAAATGAGCTGTAATGATGTTACTTAGTTGCTACAAAACTACCTGCTATCACTTTTTTCAACGAAAACATCGAAATTAAAATAGAAAGAAACCCAATATCTTTTTCTTCAATCCCTTCTGCAAAGTATGTTTATGATTCGGTTCAAGAACAAGTTGTTGCTACACCCCTTCTTATATTTTCTCTTCGTAAATAAACAATAAACCCTCCTCAAAAACATGCTGTAAATCCATCTTCAAAACCATCATAAACCACCCTCATCAACCCTTATATATTTCTCTTTAGCGTAAGCAACACAACCTTCACTTGTGCAATAATTAAGGCTGCTATTTTCTTAGATATGCAACAACATCAAACAACACTATTTGTATGCTGCTACTCGCTGTTGTTTTATTTTAACCATGATCACAAACCGCCTCAAAACCTGCTGCTCTTGTTGCTGGATCAGACGGTCACCATAACCACCTGTAGCCTTCTATTTTATTACTGCTACTCTATTAATTTCTGTTTTATTTCTCTTTGGTCGACGCAAGGAAACAAGAAACTGGTACGTTTATGTTTCAGTTCGTGAAACTTACAAAACAAATGAAGAAAGAAGTTCTACCACATATTTAATTAGGTCTTTCCAACTTGTACATATAATAATAATACAACTAGACTTGTGGAGCTAGGTGGAACTAATTGGCAGACAACTTTCAATTAAACAAATAATTGAGCTTGCATGCGTTGAAATTTTTTTGACAATGAGTGTTGGAACTTGGCCGAGTGCCTTTATTTTTTTAGTTCATCGTGACCTTTAATGTCCCTTAGTGGGCCGAGAATAGATGGTACCTTTAATTTTTTTTAGTTCATCGTGGCCACGGGTTAGTTTTCCAATGGATCAAGATAATAGATGGTAATATTACAAGATGATGTAAACGATGATAATTCATGATGTATGTACAGATTAGGATAATGATATATGATATAGAATAGTTTGACGATGATGAACATGATAAGATGATGATGATTAATCTATGACCCTCGAATGTTGTTTTCTACTCGGGTCTTTCATTTTATTCTTCTAATTCGGTTTATGAACCGTTGATAGATTACAATTAATGGGACTCAAGAAATTGGACCGATTGATTTGATGATTGTATTTCGGTGATAATATTATATGGTGATAATGATAATCGCGATGGCTTAATGATGTATGATGTATTAAGATGGCGAACGAATGATATAGATGATAATGATGATTGGGTTCTAAGTTTAGAAGAGAAACAAATAGAAATTTATGAGTTAAATAAATTTAAGTTACGAATTGATTCAGTGTAAACGAATTGGAGCAGTTGGTTTAGGAGTGTTTGGTGGGTTAACGGGAGGTCGCGGGTTCGAGCCTTGTCTGAGGATTTTTCTTAAGCAAAAAGCTTTTAAAGGTAGTTTCAAGTATTATATTTTTTTTATTGTTATTATTATTATTAATTGTTGTTGTTATTAAGTTAATTAATATTATTATTATTAATTAGGGATAAGTTAATTATTATTATTACCATCATTAACACAATTAAAAATTATTATCATTATTGTTATTACTAAGCACAATCATTAAGTATTAGGAGTATTATTAATATTATTAGTAATATAGGTATTATGATCATTATTATGGCTACGATTACTATTATTATTATTATTATTTTGAAAGCAATACAAATTATTATTATTATCATTAACATTAGTATTAGTATCATTTTTATTATTATTATTATTATCATTGTATCATTTTTATTATTATTATTATTATTATTATTATTATTATTATTATTATTATTATTATTATTATTATTATTATTATTATTATTATTAGTATTATTATTATTATTATTATTATAATTATTATTATCATTATATTTATTAAATTAAGTATATTTATTAATATTATCATTATCAAGATTTGTATATATTATTATCATCATTTTTACTAACACTATTATTAATTATTATTATTATTAGAATCCTTATTTTTACAAAAATATTACAACTTTCTATTATAAATATTATTTTACCAAATAAAGTAGTAGTTATATAAAAACATATTTTAATATAATCCTATATATATAAAGATATTAATCTTAATACATTACATAATATAAATAAACTTAGTAGATTAAATGTGATATGTGTTGATATATACATGATATAGGTTCGTGTATCCGAGGCCAACCCTATACTTGTTCAATGTCGTTCTATGTATTTTTACTACAAAATACATTAGGTGAGTTTCATTTGCTCCTCTTTTCTATTTACATTTTTGGGACTGAGAATACATGCGCTTTTATAAATGTTTGACGCAATAGACACAAGTACCTTAACTGTATTCTATGAAAGAATTATCTGGGATTGGGGTTGATTATTATGACACGTATTAGCCCCCGATTTCAGTTAGAGCGTATGAGCTCCCGAGCCGGGTGGATGGTTTATGTGACGACCCGGAAATTTCCGACCAAATTTAAACTTAATCATAATATGAATTCGACATGATAGGCAAAGTCTATAATGTTGAGTCTAAAAATTTTGAATTGATTTCATATATGCAATTACCCTTGACCAACTCCAACGATTCACGAACGAGTGTGTGTAAATAAATGTGATTATAAAAGTTTATGTACTTACTCATATATATAAATATGAAATTTGTTACATATTATTATTACTAATATTATTATTAATATCAATATATTTAGTATTATTATAATTAACATTATTATAATTAACATTAATAATATTATTATTATAAATTTCACTACAATCATTATTATTGTGACTTATTATCAATACTACTCTTATAATTATTATTATTAGTATTTTGATTATTATTTATATAATTATAATTATTAATTATTATTATTAAAATCATTTATATAAAATCGTGAATGGATTGAGATCAAGATCTGTTGTACGTTTCCTTTCAAATTTTATCCTTGTCCGGGATTGATTTCAATCAATAACAGTTGTTAGTACAAATCAATAACAGTAATCATATTCAGATAATTGAATCTGTTAGACATCATTTTCATACTTTTCTTTTTTTCACTGTGATTTGTCAACTTATAGGAATTCTTATATACCAATCAAGTTGTTGTAATTAATCAATCAATTATCCATCACCTTTATTCTTCTTTCTCCTGCCATCTATATCATCCATTTCATGAGTCTATCATCACTCTTAAAATTTAACAAACAACACCATCTCCGAACCATGTCCACCATGAACCACTTTGATCACCATATACAACCACACCTACATATTACTTATTTCATGTTCCATGCTCGACACTAAACATTATTATTTTTAATACTATGTTTCTTCTTCCCTTCTTACACCCGATCACTGTTGCTATTTGTTCGAAGATGTTCGCTGATCACACATGACCAAAACAAGCTACTATCATCGGCTATCACTTCCAACCGCCACCACAAAACGTCTCTCTCTCCTCTCTATCTCTCATCATCAAACCACTTCATCACTAAATCATGTTGTTATCCTTGCTATTTTGGCCGAGAACCTCGCATGAACAACCATCAGGACACCAACAAAACTTGTGAACTGCAGCTAGTTATTTCTGTTTTGGTTCAAACACGAGAACCGTCTCCTCATCAAGACACGATGTTTTCCACTTTCCTTTTTTGCGTTTTTTTTTATGTTTCAAATTAGGCTGTGCTTCGTTTACTTCTTTTTATAAACCAAACACCCATTTTGACTTGGTGGATTAAGTTTAGTGGAACCAATTAAGAAATCATGGCCGACATACTTTATGGGAATAAGATAATTATGATATTAATGACGGTGAGCTGTAAATAAGATAATAACTAATGGTTTATTGCTTTATAGAAAACAAAATTTGTTTTCTATCGGACTCATATATCAAGTGGGGTTTCAAATAGCAGCAGATTTATTATTTGGGCTTATTATTTTGTTGAACTGCTGCACAAGATTTCTGTTTCTGTTGGTTCGAAACACATCACCACCATAACCTCATATACCCATTTAAACAGTAATTTTCTATTGCTAAAGGTGTTTTCTGTTTTGTCTGATGTCGAGCAAAACCAAAGAACCCATCCACTATTTTGTTATTTCCAACGGCCACTCAATGGTAGTAAATCAAACCCATTATAATACTTATGGATCAAACTATGACATTGGGCTTATTTACTTGTGCACTTGGGCCATGAACCTTGAGTTCATTAAATAGATTCACTGGGCCAAAGTAATCTGGACTGAATAACATAATTGGGTCGTATCACCACTTGTATGGTTCTCTTACGTTAACTTACTGCAACTGCAGTTCCTATTTCCATTCTATTTCGAAACCGAGAAACAAGGGTGTAAGGAGGATGATAATGGTGATGGTTACGTTTGATTAGGTGATCTTGATGATGATAAAAACGACGATGATGATTGATGATTTAGTAAGATGTATGATGATGTTATATTATGATTTTATGTGAATCCAAAGAAGAAGATGATGAAAAAGGTGATGATCAATGATAGTTGATGATGATTACGGTTGATTATGGATGATGATAATGATATTAATAAGGTTATGAATATATAGAGATGATGATTTTGATAATAATGGACAGTTATAGGTTTATTTAATTGAGGAAGAAGAAAATAGAAACAAACAAGAAATAAGAATAAATAGATTTAAGATGTCATTAAATTCAGAAAAGTAAGTGACAGTGTAATGGGTGAGGGAATTTGGTTTAACCGAGAGGTCTCGAGTTCGAGTCCTGGCATGGGCGGTTTGATATCTTTTTGGAGCTTTTAAGGTAGTAAGCATTTTTTTTATTATTATTATAATTATTATTATTATTATTATTATTATTATTATTATTATTATTATTATTATTATTATTATTATTATTAGTATTATTATTATTATTATTATTATTATTATTATTATTATTCGTTTACAATTATGTATATTAATAGACATACAAATAATATAGGTTCGTGAATCCGAGGCCAACCATACATTGTTCAGTTTCGTTATATGTATTTTTACTACAAAATACAGCATGGTGAGTTCATTTGATTCCCTTTTACTCTTTACATTTTTGGGATTGAGAATACATGCGCTGTTTTACAACTGCTTTATTAAATGATTTTGAAATTTATTTTGAATTGCGAATACATGAAATGCTTTTATAAATGTTTGACGAGATAGACACAAGCAAAACATTCCTTGAATGAATTATTATGCAGACAGAAGTTCTGCGGATTATTATTGAATTATGTGGACATGATAATTGCCACCATTGAATTATGTGGACATGATAATTGCCACCATTGAAATATGTGGACATGATAATTGCTACCATTGAATTATGTGGACATGATAATTGCCACCAATTGATATGAATGTTATGTATCGAGAGAATGATTTTATACACAGGTAATGTGTATGTTATTTTTGTGCACGAGATATGTGTACAGTTACTAGGATTTATGAAAAAGGATTTCGTACACGAGAAATGTGTACCGTATTTAAAAGATTTCGCATGTACATTACAGGTGGGTATAGGATTCGGGCCCATTTGTACCATGCATCATTTAAATTTCGTGGTCTATCAAAATGATGAATTTTATTGTTTTATGATAAAATTATGAACTCACCAACCTTTTGGTTGACACTTGAAAGCATGTTTATTCTCAGGTATGAAAGAAACATTCCGCTGTGCATTTGCTCATTTTAAAGACATTATTTAGAGTCGATTATCGCAATGGAATCAGATGTTGGTGACCTCGTACAGATGGATTAGGACGGGTCCTTTCAGTTGGTATCAGAGCGGTGGTCTTAGTGAACCAGGTCTTGCATTAGTGTGTCTAACTGATAGTCTTTAGGATGCATTAGTAAGTCTGAACTTCGACCGTGTCTGCATGTCAAAAGTTTTGCTTAACATTTTTGTCAGAAATCATCTGTTTATCATACTTAGGAAATTACCTGCTTATCATTCTTAGTCTAGACACATCTTACGGCAATGATTGCATGAATAGTGTATAGACAAAATTCGTATCTTAGCGTATATGTTATTGTTATCTTTGCCTGACAGCTTCCGTAGATTCCTCCGTAACTTATGGGATTTTAGTATTATATATGCATATGTAATTATGTACTGCAGGGTACTAATCTAAATCCTATAATTTATTTCTTAACGAAAATCCTTCATCTGATCGTACGAGATGAATCCTGCAACCAGTTCGAGTCCCTCAGATTCCAATAGTTATTTTGATAGTTATTTCGACAGCTATACTGACATGGATTTTCACTCGAGCTCCGAAAGCAGTATAACCGAAATGGATTAACCATTTAGCCATCATATATTCTGGATGAATTGAGGATAGGTTCGTAGTCAATTTAATCCATGGAGACGCGAAGAAGGCGATCCTTTCCATCAACCAAATTCACCTCTTGGTGAGGAACCTGAAGCACCTACCGGAGAATTTATCTGAAACACCATTTCAGCCTCATTTCTATAGTAGTTCGACACGATTATATTCTATCCACAATTCTAAACCTTATTCATCCGCTCGTTCCGACCGACAATCATTTCGGAATAATAGAAGAAGTTAGTGAACTTCGCGCTCGAGTAATCAATTTGGAGAATATGGTGCAAAATCTACCAGCTTCAGCAACATCACCGGCACCAACAGTACCATCAACATCAATACCAGTACCATCAACAACCCAAGTTCAACATCTCACACCTCAATATCTCATTATGTACCTCGAGCATAGTCATCAATCTGCGAATCATCCTACATCAATTACCATTGTTCGACATGGAGAATATGTAATCTTTAATGTTTTAGAGATTATATATTCTTGTTTTAATAATAAATCAAATGATATTAATATCACATTAACTCATTAAATCCATGGTTATATCTGAAGGAAATATATATATGTATATATATTTTCATAAAGATTGTAATAAAAAAATTATTTCGTACAAAACTGTTAATGGTGAAAATATTTTAACGGGTAGGTAATAACCGAGGAATATTTAGATTTCACATTAATAAGTTACAATGTACATACTTTGAATTTGATTCAATGATCAATTACTATCCTATTTAACAACCACCAATATACGTATCCGTTCACCAAAGAATAACTATTTTCATTCAAATTCAATTTCATATTTGGATTTTGACATATCAGAATCCAGCAAGTGGCATAATGAAGAAATAATTGACACAATAAAAATTGATTAGAAACAGACTAATTAACAATATGAAATTTTGTTAAGAATCCACGCTAACCGTTCCTAGCTAATCGTTCCTAGCTAACTGATTACATTTTATTTAACGCAATTTAATTATCGCAATTTACATTCTCGCAATTTTATTGATAGTCATTTAATTTCTGTATTTATTTTACGCGCGTTAAATATCGGGACACGTATACAAGGTTTTGACATATCATATCGACACATTTATATATATATATATATATATATATATATATATATATATATATATATATATATATATATATATATATATATTATTTGAAATAACCATAGACACTCTATATGCAGTAATAATCGAGTTCTCTATACAGGGTTGAGGTTGATTCTACAATAATATATATAGTTTGAGTCGTGATCGAGTCTGAGACATGTACACAGGTCACGATACGTATTAATTAATTCGAATATTATATATTAAACTATATATGAATTATTAGACTGTTAACTGTGGACTATCAACATTGGACAATTAAAATGAATTAAAATATTAATTATAACATATGAAACTAAACAATTCTTCATGTTTGCCACTTGATTTCATCTTAACCTCATTTGTATCTTGACGATTAAAATCCGCGTTCAAACCTTTCATGATTCTTGAAAACACCTCAATTGAGAGGATGAACTAACCGCACTTCATCTACGGGAGAAAAGATTGATGCATATAGTTATGCACCTGAAAATACTGGGAACCTGAGTAAACGTTTAACACGTATCTGTGCTAGCTCCTTTGGCATTGTTACTTTCGAAAATAACAATGCAAATCCTTTTCAAATTAGTCTATTTTGTCACAGCTCCAACAAGTCAACTTCGACTTTTCACTCGGATTAGCTTATTATAAACCTGATATATCAATTGTCTTTCGTCATCGATACCGGGAAACCGTTTATATCTCACCACATTAGCAGTAAATTTACCAACAACTCCATTGATCTTTGACTTTCTGAAAAATCACTATATTCAGTGAAACCCTATCATTTACTCATTCACATCTAATAACGAGAATTACTATACCAACTACCGAGAATTAGCAATCAGTATTTTGAAACTTCGCAGCATGTCTATATCATCAGTTATAAGTATACATATAATCCTTATCTCTTAGAGTTATGATCTTTCACTCTGAAATTTTGAAAAGCACCCAGTCTACAAATCAATACTCCAAATTCTGGAAAAGCTGAATACAGCAGTAAAAAAACTGTATAAGCTGAATACAGCAGCAAAAACTGTACACGACCTTAACAGTCGAAGGTATAAAGATAAAGAATAGTATGTTGGAAAAGCTCAGAAAAATGAGAACTGGAAAACGGATTTAGCTAACTATGAAGGAGACCAAGGCCAATACAAGGACCATGCCATATATTCAAAGAATTCAGGTAATTCTGGATCCGATGAAACCTTCAACGAATATCTTGCTCCGTACTCATGTTAAAATCTTGCGGAAAATCTTTCTTCATCAACCATCGAACTTAGAAATTCCAAAATATCATCATAAATATCTTCGATATTTCTGAGGATATTTTCATAAATATTCTCGTCCGAACTTATTTATCTTTTCGTGCTATCTATATTACATCATAAAGGAAACTACTTTAGTTTCTAAATTCTTTAAAATTACAGTTTAAATTATGAATGTTTTTGAAGTAATGCTGGGAACTGATGCATGAGTTAGTATAATATAATGACACTTGATCAACGTGATTATATTACAGTAAGTCATGCCGAGTTTCTAATGGAACATGATGGTTCACAGATTATAACGTCATCATGTGCCATGTTACACAACTCTTGTATCCTATTTAACCTCAAAAATATCAAGAAAATATTTTCTTGATGATTCGGTCTTTTCTAGATATTCTGGTAATTTGAAAAATCAAATCGTGCTACTACCTTTCCTTTCTACCTTGTATATTATGATAATTCAAAACTTCATACCTATGAATTCTGGATCATTACTTGCGAAAGGAAAACAAAAGCATGAAGCTCCGAAATAGAAAGGGGGTATAAATCGCAGAAAATAAGAGAGAGCATTAACTGTGAATGACAATGACTATAGAAGACGAAAGCAGGGACTCCAAAATATAAGAGAAAATATAAAGCCCAATAACAACACGGAGGTTATAAAACATGGATATTAATACGAATACAATATAAAGACACGGTATGATTAAGAATAGTATCACCCAAGGTAATAATGGAAGTAAACAGATTTTCTGGTGGAAGATTGAAAAGAAGGATGACAGAAATAATAATTAGAAAAATATCAGGGTTTAGAATTGGATTAAGCATTTTAATAATTTTTTAAATTTGGAGATTCTAAAGAAATGGTGAAAATAAGGGGACGGAAGAGCTTAAATTATAATGGAAATATCAGACAGAGTAATCGAGGCGGATCACCGTATTTAATTTTAGAGATCTTAATTTTCCTTACTAGTCGAAGAATCAAATCTTGTGGATTTTGAATATTTTCTTTAAATTCCGGAATTCAACCAAGACAACGTCAAAAGTTAAGATGCACCTTATTTTCTAAATTCAAACGTGACTACGTCAAAAGCTAAGGCAAATCTTTATTTCCTCATTTCACTCTTTTGTGATAGCTTCGCTCGTACGCTTCAAGTAATCGAATTGTTTTATCCATATTACTCAATGATAATAAAACTCTATTTATCAGCTTATATTCATCATGAAAACATTTTTATTGTTAGCCATGACCACCTCACTCAAATTTCGGGACGAAATTTCTTTAACGGGTAGGTACTGTGACGACCCGAAAATTTCCGACCAAATTTAAACTTAATCATAATATGAATTCGACATGATAAGCAAAGTCTATAATGTTGAGTCTAAAAATTTTGAATTGATTTCATATACGCAATTACCCTTGACCAACTCCAACGATTCACGAACGAGTGTGTGTAAATAAATGTGATTATAAAAGTTTATGTACTTACTCATATATATAAATATGAAATTTGTTACATATTATTATTACTAATATTATTATTAATATCAATATATTTAGTATTATTATAATTAACATTAATAATATTATTATTATAAATTTCACTACAATCATTATTATTGTGACTTATTATCAATACTACTCTTATAATTATTATTATTAGTATTTTGATTATTATTTATATAATTATAATTATTAATTATTATTATTAAAATCATTTATATAAAATCGTGAATGGATTGAGATCAAGATCTGTTGTACGTTTCCTTTCAAATTTTATCCTTGTCCGAGATTGATTTCAATCAATAACAGTTGTTAGTACAAATCAATAACAGTAATCTTATTCAGATAATTGAATCTGTTAGACATCATTTTCATACTTTTCTTTTTTTCACTGTGATTTTTCAACTTATAGGAATTCTTATATACCAATCAAGTTGTTGTAATTAATCAATCAATTATCCATCACCTTTATTCTTCTTTCTCCTGACATCTATTTCATCCATTTCATGAGTCTATCATCACTCTAAAATTTTAACAAACAACACCATCTCCGAACCATGTCCACCATGAACCACTTTGATCACCATATACAACCACACCTACATATTACTTATTTCATGTTCCATGCTCGACACTAAACATTATTATTTTTAATACTATGTTTCTTCTTCCCTTCTTACACCCGATCACTGTTGCTATTTGTTCAAAGATGTTCGCTGATCACACATGACCAAAACAAGCTACTATCGATTAACCGGCTATCACTTCCAACCGCCACCACAAAACGTCTCTCTCTCCTCTCTATCTCTCATCATCAAACCACTTCATCACTAAATCATGTTGTTATCCTTGCTGTTTTGGCTGAGAACCTCGCATGAACAACCATCAGGACACCAACAAAACTTTTGAACTGCAGCTAGTTATTTCTGTTTTGGTTCAAACACGAGAACCGTCTCCTCATCAAGACACGATGTTTTCCACTTTCCTTTTTTGCGTTTTTTTTTTTATGTTTCAAATTAGGCTGTGCTTCGTTTACTTCTTTTTATAAACCAAACACCCATTTTGACTTGGTGGATTAAGTTTAGTGGAACTAATTAAGAAATCATGGCCGACATACTTTATGGGAATAAGATAATTGTGATATTAATGATGGTGAGCTGTAAATAAGATAACAACTAATGGTTCGTTGCATTACAGAAAACAAAATTTGTTTTCTATCGGACACATATATCAAGTGGGGTTTCAAATAGCAGCAGATTTATTATTTGGGCTTATTATTTTGTTGAACTGCTGCACAAGATTTCTGTTTCTGTTGGTTCGAAACACATCACCACCATAACCTCCTACACCCATTTAAACCGTAATTTTCTATTGCTAAAGGTGTTTTCTGTTTTGTCTGATGTCGAGCAAAACCAAAGAACCCATCCACTATTTTGTTATTTCCAACGGCCACTCAATGGTAGCAAATCAAACCCGTTATAATACTTATGGATCAAACTATGACATTGGGCTTATTTACTTGTGCACTTGGGCCATGAACCTTGAGTTCATTAAACAGATTCACTGGGACAAAGTAATCTGGACTGAATAACATAATTGGGCTGTATCACCACTTGTGTGGTTCTCTTACGTTAACCTACTGCAACTGCAGTTCCTATTTCCATTCTATTTCGAAACCGAGAAACAAGGGTGTAAGGAGGATGATAATGGTGATGGTTACGTTTGATTAGGTGATCTTGATGATGATAAAAACGACGATGATGATTGATGATGCAGTAAGATGTATGATGATGTTATATTATGATTTTATGTGAATCCAAAGAAGAAGATGATGAAAAAGGTGATGATCAATGATAGTTGATGATGATTACGGTTGATTATGGATGATGATAATGATATTAATAAGGTTATGAATATATAGAGATGATGATTTTGATAATAATGGACAGTTATGGGTTTATTTAATTGAGGAAGAAGAAAATAGAAACAAACAAGAAATAAGAATAAATAGATTTAAGATGTCAATAAATTCAGAAAAGTAAGTGACAGTGTAATGGGTGAGGGAATTTGGTTTAACCGAGAGGTCTCGGGTTCGAGTCCCGGCATGGGCGGTTTGATATCTTTTTGGAGCTTTTAAGGTAGTAACCATTTATTATTATTATTATTATAATTATTATAATTATTATTATTATTATTATTATTATTATTATTATTATTATTATTATTATTATTATAATTATTATCATTATTATTATTATTATTATTATTATTATTATTATTATTATTATTATTATTATTATTATTACCATACTAATATAAATATTATTATTATGAGTACTAGGAATTATCATTACTATTATTTTCATTAAGATTAGTATTAGAAACATTTTAGAATTCTTATTAATATCATTAATAAAAGTATTATCATTAAGAGTACCGTTAATAATAAAATGTTACAATTATTATTATTAAGTATTAAGTATTAATATCAAAGATTATTATTTTATTACCATTATTAATAAATTATTCATTTTATTAAAAACTACTGATATTATCATTATAAGATTTATAATTAAAAACTATCATTAATATTATTATTAACTTTATTATTTTTATTAGAAACATTAAGTATTATAATCATTATCATTTTTACCACCATTAATATTATTTTGGTATTATTATAACTATTGCTATTAATATGTAAATGATATATATATATATATATATATATATATATATATATATATATATATATATATATATATATATATATTAAAAACATATTTAATACATATAACATAACAAAATTAATATTTTTATATACAAAATGAATTTATGAAACATATATATATTAATAATATAAAAAGGATATAACTAATAAATTTATATATATATATTTCTTCGTTTATAATTATGTATATTAATAGACATACAAATAATATAGGTTCGTGAATCCGAGGCCAACCATACATTGTTCAGTTTCGTTATATGTATTTTTACTACAAAATACAGTATGGTGAGTTCATTTGATTCCGTTTTACTCTTTACATTTTTTGGACTGAGAATACATGCGCTGTTTTACAACTGCTTTATTAAATGATTTTGAAATTTATTTTGAATTACGGATACATGAAATGATTTTATAAATGTTTGACGAGATAGACACAAGCAAAACATTCTTTGAATGAATTATTATGCAGACAGAAGTTCTGCGGATTATTATTGAATTATGTGGACATGATAATTGCCACCATTGAATTATGTGGACATGATAATTGCCACCATTGAATTATGTGGACATGATAATTGCCACCAATTGATATGAATGTTATGTATCGAGAGAATGATTTTATACACAGGTAATGTGTATGTTATTTTTGTGCACGCGATATGTGTACGGTTACTAGGATTTATGAAAAAGGATTTCGTACACGAGAAATGTGTACCGTATTTAAAAGATTTCGCATGTACATTACAGGTGGGTATAGGATTCAGGCCCATTTGTACCATGCAGCATTTAAATCTCGTGGTCTATCAAAATGATGAATTTTATTATTTTATGATAAACTTATGAACTCACCAACCTTTTGTTGACACTTGAAAGCATGTTTATTCTCAGGTATGAAAGAAACATTCCGCTGTGCATTTGCTCATTTTAAAGACATTATTTAGAGTCGATCATCGCAATGGAACCAGATGTTGGTGACCTCGTCCAGATGGATTAGGACGGGTCCTTTCAGTTTATTATTTATGACATTTTGGCACCGGTTGTCCTATATTTTATAAACATGTGTTCAGCCGTGGGGTGTAAAGACCGGCACAGAGGTTCTATATTTTGAAGGCACATGTATTCAGCCGTGGGGTGAAAGATCGGCACAGATGGTTACTATTATATTTTGAATTCTCACCAGGTGTTCTTCATATGAAAGATATTTTTTGTGCAGTTGGAATGGGACTTCTGCACATTTTTTAATATTTAAAAATTTTGTGGTCTATTAAAATGATGAAAATGGAATGATTACTATAAACTAATGAACTCACCAACCTTTTGGTTGACACTTGAAAGCATGTTTATTCTCAGGTTTGAAAGAAATCTTTCGCTGTGCATTAGCTCATTTTAAGGATATTACTTGGAGTCATTCATGACATATTTCAAAAGACGTTGCATTCGAGTCATTGAAGTTCATTAGAGATTATTATTAAGTAAATGACGGATTAGGTCATTTATAGTTTGGATATTATGAAATGGTATGCATACCTGTCAACTTTCGATGAAATGAAAGTTTGTCTTTTAAAAACGAATGAAATGTTTGTAAAATGTATCATTTAGAGGTCAAGTACCTCGCGATGTAATCAACTATTATGAATCGTTTATAATCAATATGGACTTCGTCCGGATGGATTAGGACGGGGCGTTTCAGTTGGTATCAGAGCGGTGGTCTTAGCGAACAGGTCTTGCATTAGTGTGTCTAACTGATAGTTGTTTAGATGCATTAGTGAGTCTGGACTTCGATCGTGTCTGCATGTCAAAAGTTTTGCTTATCATTCTGTGTCGAAAATTACCTGCTTATCATTCTTAGTCTAGACACATCTTACTGCATTGATTGCATGAATCGTGTACAGACAAAATTCAAATCTTAGCATATCTGCTAATTCATATCTTAGTTTACCTGTTATTGTTACCGATGCCTGACAGCTTCCGTAGATTCCTCCGTAACTTATGAGATTTTAGTATTATATATGCATATGTAATTATGTATTGCAGGGTACTAATCTACATCCTATAATCTATTTCTTATCGAAAATCCTTCATCTGATCGTACGAGATGAATCCCTCAACCAGTTCGAGTCCCTCTGATTTCGACAGCTATTCCGATAGCTATTCCGACAGCTATTCCGACATGGATATTTACCTAAGCTCCGAAAGCGGTGTCACCGGAGTGAATCAATCAATCAGCCATCCCCAATTCATCTGATGGGTTCGTAGTCGACTAAGCCAACAGAGACAAGAAGAAAGCGATCCTTTCCTTTCTACCAACCGAATTTACCTCTTGGCGATGAACCTGAAACATTTACCAGCGAACCTGTTTGTAATACTAATTTCTCTCTCATTTCCCAAATATCTCGCCAAGATTATATTCTATCTAAAATTCTAAACCTTATCCGTCCGCTCATTCCGACCGACAATCACCCCGGAATAATAGAAGAAGTCAATAAACTTCGAGCTAGAAAAATAAATTTGGAGGATATGGTGCAAAATGTACCAGCTTCAGCAACATCACCGGCACCAACAGTACAATCAATAACAGCACCAGTACCATCAACAATCCACGTTTCAATATCATCATATGTACTTTGAGTATGATCTTCATTCTACGTATCGTTCTACCTCATTTATCTTCGTTCAACATGGCGAATATGTAATCTCTAAAGTTTTAGAGATTATTTATTCTAGTTTCAACCGAAAAGCAAATGAGTTTAATATCATATTAACTCATTAAATCCATGAATACACCTGAAGAAAATATATATGTATATATGTTTTCATAAAGATTGTAATTAAAAATTCTCTTGTACAAACTGTTATTGGTGAAAATATTTAACAGGTAGGTAATACCCGAGGACTATTTAAATTTCACATTA
This sequence comes from Rutidosis leptorrhynchoides, assembly GCF_046630445.1. Classification (NCBI taxonomy): domain Eukaryota; kingdom Viridiplantae; phylum Streptophyta; class Magnoliopsida; order Asterales; family Asteraceae; genus Rutidosis; species Rutidosis leptorrhynchoides. The sequence continues at coordinate 56,965,271 of NC_092334.1, read as the reverse complement.
ATAAGTTACATTGTACGTTCTTCGAATCTGTTTCAACAAGTCATATACTATCCTACTTACATCCACCGATATACAAATCCGTTCACCACAGAATAACCATATTCATCCAATTACATATTTAGATTTTGATCTATCAGAATCCATCAAGTGGCATAACGAAGAAATAATGGACACAATAAAAATTGATTAGAAACAGATTAATTAACAGTATGAAATTCTATTAAGAATCCACGCTAACAAAATCCTAGCTAACTGTTCCTAGCTAACTGTTCCTAGCTAACCGTGGACTAATCAACTGAGGACTACCAACATTGGACAATTAAAATATTAATTATAACATATGAAACTAAACAATACTTCAAATTTTCCACTTGTTTTCATCTTAAACCACATTTGTACATTGACGATTACTATCTGCGTTCAAACCTTTCATGATTCTTGAAAATACCTCAATCTAGAGGATGAACCAACCGCACTTCATCTACGGAAGAAAAGATTGATGCATATAGCTATTCACCTGAGAAACTCTCGGCAACTGAGAAAAATGTTTAAAACGTAGCTATGCTAATTTCTTAGTGTTATTATTACCCAAAATAACTTTGCAATCTCTTTCCAAATTAGTAAATTTTGTCACAGCTCCAACAAGTCAACTTTGACTTTTCGTTCGAAACAACCTTATTATAACCTTGATATATATGCGTGCTCTTTTATTGTTACCGGGGAACCTTTCATATTCTACCACATTACCAGCAGACGTACTAGTAACCTCGTTGCTTCTTGGTTTAAATCCCTCCGGTAAATCATTATATTTATTCATTGAAACCTTATCATATACTCATCCGCATCTTGTAACGAGAACTGCCATAACAATTACCGGGAATCAGCAATCTGTACTTTAAAAACTCACAGCATATCTACATCAGCAGTTATATGTATAACATTTATCTTTTAGAATAATGATCTTCCATTCTGAAATTTTGAAAAGCACCCAGTTTACAAATCAATACCACAAATTCTGAAGAAGCTAAATACAGCAGCAAAAATTGTACACGACCTCAGTCGTCAGAAGTTTGATGATAAAGAATAATATGTTTGAAAAGCTCAGAAACATTGGAAATGGAAAACGGATAAAGTTAACCATGAAGGATACCAAGGACAAATACAAGGACCATACTCTATATTTAAAGAATCCAGATAATTCTGGATCCGTTGAAATCTTTAGAGAATATCTTGCTCCGAAGTCATGTTAAAATCTTGCGGAAAATCTTTCTCCATCAACCATCGAACTTAGAAATTCCAAAATATCATCATCAATATCTTCGATATTTTTGAGGATATTTTCATAAATATTCTCGTCCGAAATTATATACCTCTTCGTGCTTCCTGTGTATCATTATATTGGAAACATTCAATAGAAAATTTAGTACCGAAAAGCAGATTATACGAAACTATGAAGAAAGCCGTGGACAAATCACAAAGAATAAGTTTGACTTCAAAGAATCCAAATGATTCAATGCCTGCTAAAGTCTTTAGCGAATATCTTGCTCTTTACTCTAAACCCTTGCGGACAATAGTTTCTATCATCCTCTGATCTTAGATATTCCGAGATATTATCGTATCTTTCATTATAAATATCCTCGATATTTCTAAATATATTTTCATAACTAATTTTATCTGAAATTATTAATCTCTTCATGATATCAGTGTTACATCATATAGAAACTGTTAGTTTCTATATTCTGTAAACTTTTGAGCTTAAAATATGAATGTTATTGAAGTAATGTTGAGAACTGATGCATGAGTTAGTATAATATAATGACACTTGATCAACGTGATTATATTACAGTAAGTCATGCTGAGTTTCTAAATGGAATATGATGATTCACAGATTATAACGTCATCATGTGTCATGTTACATAACTCTTTCATTCTGATTAACTTCTGAACATATCAAGAAAATATATTCTTGATAGTTCTATTCTCAGTGATTCTGGTAACTTGACAAATCAAATCTTGCTAATACGTTCTTTCTTGTTTAGAACATTAAGCTCATTCGAAAATCCACACCTATAAATTCTAGACCGTTACTTGCAAAAAGAAAACAAAAGCATGAAGCTCCGAGATAGAAAGGGGGTATAAATCGCAGCAAATAAGAGAGAGCATTAACTGTGAATGACAATGATTATAGAAGATAGAAACAGGAATTCCAAAATATAAGAGAAAATATAAAACCCAATAACAACACGGAGGTTTCAAACCGGGGATATTAATACGGATAGCAATATAAAGAAACGGTATAGTTAAGAATACTATCACCCCAAGGTAATAGTAGAAGTAAATAGATTTTTTCTGGAGGAAGATTGAAAAGAAGGATGACATAAGTGATAATTAGGAAAATATCAAGGATTAGAACTGGATTAAGCATTTTCACAATCTTTTGGATGTATGAACTAAGAAAGAAGGTATAAGAATATTGAGAATAAGGGAACGAAAGGGCTTAATTTATAATGGAAATATCAGACAGAGTAATCGAGACAGATTACCGTATTTATTTATAAAGATCCTCATTTCCTTTTTCGTCGAAAAATTAAATCTTTTAAATTTCGAAAATTTTCTTTAAATTCCTTGAATTCCGGAATTCAACCATGACTACGTCACCGACAAATCTGCATTTACTCATCTCAATCTTTTGTAATAGCTTCATTCGTACACTTCGAAAAAATCAAATTATTTTATCTATATCACTCAATGATGATAAAACTCTATTTATTCACTTATATTCGTCATGAAAACATTTCTATTGTTATCCATGACAACCTCACTCAAATTTCGGGACGAAATTTCTTTAACGGGTAGGTACTGTGACGACCCGAAAATTTCTGATCAAATTTAAACTTAGTCTTTATATGTTTCCAACACGATAAGCAAAGTCTGTGATATTAAAATCTCAAAAACTTTGAACTGTGTTAATATATGCAATTAGCCTTCGGCCATATATATATTATTGTAATTAGTCTTTTTAATAGTATCATCAATAATAATATTATTATTTTATAATTACTCTTATCTTCATTATTATTATCAGTAATATTATAATTAATATTATTAACATTATTAAAATCATTAGTATAAATTTTATAGTTATTATTATTATTATCATTAATAATTAATAATATAATTGTTATTATTATTATTACTATTATATTGTTACTATTATTATTCATAATATTAAGAGTAATATTATTATTATAGAAGATTAATTATAATACATAAATTAAGATATATATATATACAATATATAAAACAGATATACTGAATTGTACAAGTATATTATACGATATATATATATATATATATATATATATATATATATATATATATATATATATATATATATATATATATATATATATATATATATATACATATATACTCTATATAATACTTAATGATATAAATCCTATGTATTAATATATATACAGAGACCAATAATCAGTTCTTATCCCAATCATAAACTGTAACCAATTTTTTTTCTACCTAAAATTATTGAATGACATAATCAATTAGTGTACGAGTCATATTAGAAAATTGGATCTGTTATTATTTTCTTCTTCTCCTGTTTCAAATTGTACAAACTGTCGTGTAAATCAAGCTAGCAAACAAAGTGTAATTAGAATCAAATGAGCTGTAATGATGTTACTTAGTTGCTACAAAACTACCTACTATCACTTTTTTCAACGAAAACATCAAAATTAAAACAGAAAGAAACCCAATATCTTTTTCTTCAATCCCTTCTGCAAAGTATGTTTATGATTCGGTTCAAGAACAAGTTGTTGCTACACCCCTTCTTATATTTTCTCTTCGTAAATAAACAATAAACCCTCCTCAAAAACATGCTATAAATCCATCTTCAAAACCATCATAAACCACCCTCATCAACCCTTATATATTTCTCTTTAGCGTAAGCAACACAACCTTCACTTGTGCAATAATTAAGGCTGCTATTTTCTTAGATATGCAACAACATCAAACAACACTATCTGTATGCTGCTACTCGCTGTTGTTTTGTTTTAACCATGATCACAAACTGCCTCAAAACCTGCTGCTCTTGTTGCTGGATCAGATGGTTACCATAACCACCTGTAGCCTTCTATTTTATTACTGCTACTCTATTAATTTCTGTTTTATTTCTCTTTGGTCGACGCAAGGAAACAAGAAACTGGTACGTTTATGTTTCGGTTCGTGAAACTTACAAAACAAATGAAGAAAGAAGTTCTACCACATATTTAAGTAGGTCTTTCCAACTTGTACATATAATAATAATACAACTAGACTTGTGGAGCTAGGTGGAACTAATTGGCAGACAACTTTCAATTAAACAAATAATTGAGCTTGCATGCGTTGAAATTTTTTTGACAATGAGTGTTGGAACTTGGCCGAGTGCCTTTATTTTTTTAGTTCATCGTGACCTTTAATGTCCCTTAGTGGGCCGAGAATAGATGGTACCTTTAATTTTTTTTAGTTCATCGTGGCCACGGGTTAGTTTTCCAATGGATCAAGATAATAGATGGTAATATTACAAGATGATGTAAACGATGATAATTCACGATGTATGTACAGATTAGGATAATGATATATGATATAGAATAGTTTGACGATGATGAACATGATAAGATGATGATGATTAATCTATGACCCTCAAATGTTGTTTTCTACTCGGGTCTTTCATTTTATTCTTCTAATTCGGCTTATGAACCGTTGATGGATTACAATTAATGGGACTCAAGAAATTGGACCGATTGATTTGATGATTGTATTTCGGTGATAATATTATATGGTGATAATGATAATCGCGATGGCTTAATGATGTATGATGTATTAAGATGGTGAACAAATGATATAGATGATAATGATGATTGGGTTCTAAGTTTAGAAGAGAAACAAACAGAAATTTATGAGTTAAATAAATTTAAGTTACGAATTGATTCAGTGTAAACGAATTGGAGCAGTTGGTTTAGGAGTGTTTGGTGGGTTAACGGGAGGTCGCGGGTTCGAGCCTTGTCTGAGGATTTTTCTTAAGGAAAAAGCTTTTAAAGGTAGTTTCAAGTATTATATTTTTTTTATTGTTATTATTATTATTAATTGTTGTTGTTATTAAGTTAATTAATATTATTATTATTAATTAGGGATAAGTTAATTATTATTATTACCATCATTAACACAATTAAAAATTATTATCATTATTGTTATTACTAAGCACAATCATTAAGTATTAGGAGTATTATTAATATTATTAGTAATATAGGTATTATGATCATTATTATGGCTACGATTACTATTATTATTATTATTTTGAAAGCAATACAAATTATTATTATTATTAGTATTAGTATCATTTTTATTATTATTATTATCATTATATCGTTATTATTATTATTATTATTATTATTATTATTATTATTATTATTATTATTATTATTATTATTATTATTATCATTATATTTATTAAATTAAGTATAATTATTAATATTATCATTATCAAGATTTGTATATATTATTATCATCATTTTTACTAACACTATTATTAATTATTATTATTATTATTAGAATCCTTATTTTTACAAAAATATTACAACTTTCTATTATAAATATTATTTTACCAAATAAAGTAGTAGTTATATAAAAACATATTTTAATATAATCCTATATATATAAAGATATTAATCTTAATACATTACATAATATAAATAAACTTAGTAGATTAAATGTGATATGTGTTGATATATACATGATATAGGTTCGTGTATCCGAGGCTAACCCTATACTTGTTCAATGTCGTTCTATGTATTTTTACTACAAAATACATTAGGTGAGTTTCATTTGCTCCTCTTTTCTATTTACATTTTTGGGACTGAGAATACATGCGCTTTTATAAATGTTTGACACAATAGACACAAGTACCTTAACTGTATTCTATGAAAGAATTATCTGGGATTGGGGTTGATTATTATGACACGCATTAGCCCCCGGTTTCAGTTAGAGCGTATGAGCTCCCAAGCCGGGTGGATGGTTTATGTGACGACCCGAAAATTTCTGACCAAATTTAAACTTAATCATAATATGAATTCGACATGATAGGCAAAGTCTAAAATGTTGAGTCTAAAAATTTTGAATTGATTTCATATATGCAATTACCCTTGACCAACTCCAACGATTCACGAACGAGTGTGTGTAAATAAATGTGATTATAAAAGTTTATGCACTTACTCATATATATAAATATGAAATTTGTTACATATTATTATTACTAATATTATTATTAATATCAATATATTTAGTATTATTATAATTAACATTAATAATATTATTATTATAAATTTCACTACAATCATTATTATTGTGACTTATTATCAATACTACTCTTATAATTATTATTATTAGTATTTTGATTATTATTTATATAATTATAATTATTAATTATTATTATTAAAATCATTTATATAAAATCGTGAATGGATTGAGATCAAGATCTGTTGTACGTTTCCTTTCAAATTTTATCCTTGTCCGGGATTGATTTCAATCAATAACAGTTGTTAGTACAAATCAATAACAGTAATCTTATTCAGATAATTGAATCTGTTAGACATCATTTTCATACTTTTCTTTTTTTCACTGTGATTTGTCAACTTATAGGAATTCTTATATACCAATCAAGTTGTTGTAATTAATCAATCAATTATCCATCACCTTTATTCTTCTTTCTCCTGCCATCTATATCATCCATTTCATGAGTCTATCATCACTCTTAAATTTTAACAAACAACACCATCTCCGAACCATGTCCACCATGAACCACTTTGATCACCATATACAACCACACCTACATATTACTTATTTCATGTTCCATGCTCGACACTAAACATTATTATTTTTAATACTATGTTTCTTCTTCCCTTCTTACACCCGATCACTGTTGCTATTTGTTCGAAGATGTTCGCTGATCACACATGACCAAAACAAGCTACTATCGATTAACCGGCTATCACTTCCAACCGCCACCACAAAACGTCTCTCTCTCCTCTCTATCTATCATCATCAAACCACTTCATCACTAAATCATGTTGTTATCCTTGCTGTTTTGGTCGAGAACCTCGCATGAACAACCATCAGGACACCAACAAAACTTGTGAACTGCAGCTAGTTATTTCTGTTTTGGTTCAAACACGAGAACCGTATCCTCATCAAGACACGATGTTTTCCACTTGCCTTTGTTGCGTTTTTTTTTATGTTTCAAATTAGGCTGTGCTTCGTTTACTTCTTTTTATAAACCAAACACCCATTTTGACTTAGTGGATTAAGTTTAGTGGAACTAATTAAGAAATCATGGCCGACATACTTTATGGGAATAAGATAATTATGATATTAATGATGGTGAGCTGTAAATAAGATAAAAACTAATGGTTCGTTGCTTTACAGAAAACAAAATTTGTTTTCTATCGGACTCATATATCAAGTGGGGTTTCAAATAGCAGCAGATTTATTATTTGGGCTTATTATTTTGTTGAACTGCTGCACAAGATTTCTGTTTCTGTTGGTTCGAAACACATCACCACCATAACCTCCTATACCCATTTAAACCGTAATTTTCTATTGCTAAAGGTGTTTTCTATTTTGTCTGATGTCGAGCAAAACCAAAGAACCCATCCACTATTTTGTTATTTCCAACGGCCACTCAATGGTAGCAAATCAAACCCGTTATAATACTTATGGATCAAACTATGACATTGGGCTTATTTACTTGTGCACTTAGGCCATGAACCTTGAGTTCATTAAACAGATTCACTGGGCCAAAGTAATCTGGACTGAATAACATAATTGGGTCGTATCACCACTTGTGTGGTTCTCTTACGTTAACCTACTGCAACTGCAGTTCCTATTTCCATTCTATTTTGAAACCGAGAAACAAGGGTGTAAGGAGGATGATAATGGTGATGGTTACGTTTGATTAGGTGATCTTGATGATGATAAAAATGACGATGATGATTGATGATGCAGTAAGATGTATGATGATGTTATATTATGATTTTATGTGAATCCAAAGAAGAAGATGATGAAAAAGGTGATGATCAATGATAGTTGATGATGATTACGGTTGATTATGGATGATGATAATGATATTAATAAGGTTATGAATATATAGAGATGATGATTTTGATAATAATGGACAGTTATGGGTTTATTTAATTGAGGAAGAAGAAAATAGAAACAAACAAGAAATAAGAATAAATAGATTTAAGATGTCATTAAATTCAGAAAAGTAAGTGACAGTGTAATGGGTGAGGGAATTTGGTTTAACCGAGAGGTCTCGGGTTCGAGTCCTGGCATGGGCGGTTTGATATCTTTTTGGAGCTTTTAAGGCAGTAACCATTTTTTATTATTATTATTATAATTATTATTATTATTATTATTATTATTATTATTATTATTATTATTATTATTATTATTATTATTATTATTATTATTATTATTACCATACTAATATAAATATTATTATTATGAGTACTAGGAATTATCATTACTATTATTTTCATTAAGATTAGTATTAGAAACATTTTAGAATTCTTATTAATATCATTAATCAAAGTATTATCATTAAGAGTACCGTTAATAATAAAATTGTTACAATTATTATTATTAAGTATTAAGTATTAATATCAAAGATTATTATTTTGTTACCATTATTAATAAATTATTCATTTTATTAAAAACTATTGATATTATCATTATAAGATTTATAATTAAAAACTATCATTAATATTATTATTAACTTTATTATTTTTATTAGAAACATTAAGTATTATAATCATTATCATTTTTACCACCATTAATATTATTTTGGTATTATTATAACTATTGTTATTAATATGTAAATGATATATATATATATATATATATATATATATATATATATATATATATATATATATATATATATATATATATATATATATATATATATATATATATATATATATATATATATATATATATATTAAAAACATATTTAATACATATAACATAACAAAATTAATATTTTTATATACAAAATGAATTTATGAAACATATATATATTAATAATATAAAAAGGATATAACTAATAAATTTATATATATATATTTCTTCGTTTACAATTATGTATATTAATAGACATACAAATAATATAGGTTCGTGAATCCGAGGCCAACCATACATTGTTCAGTTTCGTTATATGTATTTTTACTACAAAATACAGTATGGTGAGTTCATTTGATTCCCTTTTACTCTTTACATTTTTGGGACTGAGAATACATGCGCTGTTTTACAACTGCTTTATTAAATGATTTTGAAATTTATTTTGAATTGCGAATACATGAAATGCTTTTATAAATGTTTGATGAGATAGACACAAGCAAAACATTCCTTGTATGAATTATTATGCAGACAGAAGTTCTGCGGATTATTATTGAATTATGTGGACATGATAATTGCCACCATTGAAATATGTGGACATGATAATTACCACCATTGAAATATGTGGACATGATAATTGCTACCATTGAATTATGTGGACATGATAATTGCCACCAATTGATATGAATGTTATGTATCGAGAGAATGATTTTATACACAGGTAATGTGTATGTTATTTTTGTGCACGAGATATGTGTGCGGTTACTAGGATTTATGAAAAAGGATTTCGTACACGAGAAATGTGTACCGTATTTAAAAGATTTCGCATGTAGATTACAGGTGGGTATAGGATTCGGGCCCATTTGTACCATGCAGCATTTAAATCTCGTGGTCTATCAAAATGATGAATTTTATTGTTTTATGATAAACTTATGAACTCACCAACTTTTTGGTTGACACTTGAAAGCATGTTTATTCTCAGGTATGAAAGAAACATTCCACTGTGCATTTGCTCATTTTAAAGACATTATTTAGAGTCGATCATCGCAATAGAATCAGATGTTGGTGACCTCGTCCAGATGGATTAGGACGGGTCCTTTCAGTTGGTATCAGAGCGGTGGTCTTAGTGAACCAGGTCTTGCATTAATGTGTCTAACTGATAGTCTTTAGGATGCATTAGTAAGTCTGGACTTCGACCGTGTCTGCATGTCAAAAGTTTTGCTTATCATTTTTGTCAGAAATCATCTGTTTATCATACTTAGGAAATTACCTGCTTATCATTCTTAGTCTAGACACATCTTACGGCAATGATTGCATGAATAGTGTATAGACAAAATTCGTATCTTAGCATATATGTTATTGTTATCTTTGCCTGACAGCTTCCGTAGATTCCTCCGTAACTTATGGGATTTTAGTATTATATATGCATATGTAATTATGTACTGCAGGGTACTAATCTACATCCTATAATTTATTTCTTAACGAAAATCCTTCATCTGATCGTACGAGATGAATCCTGCAACCAGTTCGAGTCCCTCAGATTCCAATAGTTATTTCGATAGTTATTTCGACAGCTATACTGACATGGATTTTCACTCGAGCTCCGAAAGCAGTATAACCGAAATGGATTAACCATTTAGCCATCATATATTCTGGATGAATTGAGGATGGGTTCGTAGTTAATTTAATCCATGGAGACGCGAAGAAGGCGATCCTTTCCATCAACCAAATTCACCTCTTGGTGAGGAACCTGAAGCACCTACCGGCGAATCTATCTGAAACACCATTTCAGCCTCATTTCTATAGTAGTTCGACACGATTATATTCTATCCACAATTCTAAACCTTATTCATCCGCTCGTTCTGACCGACAATCATTTCGGAATAATAGAAGAAGTTAGTAAACTTCGCGCTCGAGTAATCAATTTGGAGAATATGGTGCAAAATCTACCAGCTTCAGCAATATCACCGGCACCAACAGTACCATCAACATCAATACCAGTACCATCAACAACCCAAGTTCAACATCTCACACCTCAATATCTCATTATGTACCTCGAGCATAATCATCAATCTGCGAATCGTCCTACATCAATTACCATTGTTCGACATGGAGAATTAGTAATATTTAATGTTTTAGAGATTATATATTCTTGTTCTAATAATAAATGAAATGAGATTAATATCACATTAACTCATTAAATCTATGATTATATCTGAAGTAAATATATATATGTATATATATTTTCATAAAGATTGTAATAAAAAAATTATTTCGTACAAAACTGTTAATGGTGAAAATATTTTAACGGGTAGGTAATACCCGAGGAATATTTAGATTTCACATTAATATGTTACACTGTACATACTTCGAATTTGATTCAACGATCAATTACTATCCTATTTAACAACCACCGATATACGTATCCGTTCACCAAAGAATAACTATTTTCATTCAAATTCAATTTCATATTTGGATTTTGACATATCAGAATCCAGCAAGTGGCATAATGAAGAAATAATTGACACAATAAAAATTGATTAGAAACAGACTAATTAACAATATGAAATTTTGTTAAGAATCCACGCTAACCATTCCTAGCTAATCGTTCCTAGCTAACTGATTACATTTTATTTAACGCAATTTAATTATTGCAATTTACATTCTCGCAATTTTATTGATAGTCATTTAATTTCTGTATTTATTTTACGCGCGTTAAATATCGGGACACGTATACAAGGTTTTGACATATCATATCGACACATTTATATATATATTATTTGAAATAACCATAGACACTCTATATGCAGTTATAATCGAGTTCTCTATACAGGGTTGAGGTTGATTCTACAATAATATATATAGTTTGAGTCGTGATCGAGTCTGAGACATGTACACGGGTCACGATACGTATTAATTAATTCGAATATTATATATTAAACTATATATGAATTATTAGACTGTTAACTGTGGACTATCAACATTGGACAATTAAAATGAATTAAAATATTGATTATAACATATGAAACTAAACAATTCTTCAAGTTTGCCACTTGATTTCATCTTAACCTCATTTGTATCTTGACGATTAAAATCCGCGTTCAAACCTTTCATGATTCTTGAAAACACCTCAATTGAGAGGATGAACTAACCGCACTTCATCTACGGGAGGAAAGATTGATGCATATAATTATGCACCTAAAAATACTGGGAACCTGAGTAAACGTTTAACACGTATCTGTGCTAGCTCCTTTGGCATTGTTACTTTCGAAAATAACAATGCAAATCCTTTTCAAATTAGTCTATTTTGTCACAGCTCCAACAAGTCAACTTCGACTTTTCACTCGGATTAGCTTATTATAAACCTGATATATCAATTGTCTTTCGTCATCGATACCGGGAAACCGTTTATATCTCACCACATTAGCAGTAAATTTACCAACAACTCCATTGATCTTTGACTTTCCGAAAAATCACTATATTCAGTGAAACCCTATCATTTACTCATTCACATCTTACAACGAGAATTACTATACCAACTACCGGGAATTAGCAATCAGTATTTTGAAACTTCGCAGCATGTCTATATCATCAGTTATAAGTATACATATAATCCTTATCTCTTAGAGTTATGATCTTTCACTCTGAAATTTTGAAAAGCACCCAGTCTACAAATCAATACTCCAAATTCTGGAAAAGCTGAATACAGCAGTAAAAAAACTGTATAAGCTGAATACAGCAGCAAAAACTGTACACGACCTTAACAGTCGAAGGTATAAAGATAAAGAATAGTATGTTGGAAAAGCTCAGAAAAATGAGAACTGGAAAACGGATTTAGCTAACTATGAAGGAGACCAAGGCCAATACAAGGACCATGTCATATATTCAAAGAATTCAGGTAATTCTGGATCCGATGAAACCTTCAACGAATATCTTGCTCCGTACTCATGTTAAAATCTTGCGAAAAATCTTTCTTCATCAACCATCGAACTTAGAAATTCCAAAATATCATCATAAATATCTTCGATATTTCTGAGGATATTTTCATAAATATTCTCGTCCGAACTTATTTATCTTTTCGTGCTATCTATATTACATCATAAAGGAAACTACTTTAGTTTCTAAATTCTTTAAAATTCGAGTTTAAATTATGAATGTTTTTGAAGTAGTGTTGGGAACTGATGCATGAGTTAGTATAATATAATGACACTTGATCAACGTGATTATATTACAGTAAGTCATGCCGAGTTTCTAATGGAACATGATGGTTCACAGATTATAACGTCATCATGTGCCATGTTACACAACTCTTGTATCCTATTTAACCTCAAAAATATCAAGAAAATATTTTCTTGATGATTCGGTCTTTTCTGGATATTCTGGTAATTTGAAAAATCAAATTGTGCTACTACCTTTCCTTTCTACCTTATATATTATGATAATTCGAAACTTCATACCTATGAATTCTGGATCATTACTTGCGAAAGGAAAACAAAAGCATGAAGCTCCGAAATAGAAAGGGGGTATAAATCGCAGCAAATAAGAGAGAGCATTAACTGTGAATGACAATGACTATAGAAGACGAAAGCAGGGACTCCAAAATATAAGAGAAAATATAAAGCCCAATAACAACACGGAGGTTATAAAACATGGATATTAATACGAATACAATATAAAGACACGGTATGATTAAGAATAGTATCACCCAAGGTAATAATGGAAGTAAACAGATTTTCTGGTGGAAGATTGAAAAGAAGGATGACAGAAATAATAATTAGAAAAATATCAGGGTTTAGAATTGGATTAAGCATTTTAATAATCTTTTAAATTTGGAGATTCTAAAGAAATGGTGAGAATAAGGGGACGGAAGAGCTTAAATTATAATGGAAATATCAGACAGAGTAATCGAGGCGGATCACCGTATTTAATTTTAGAGATCTTAATTTTCCTTACTCGTCGAAGAATCAAATCTTGTGGATTTTGAAGATTTTCTTTAAATTCCGGAATTCAACCAAGACAACGTCAAAAGTTAAGATACACCTTATTTTCTAAATTCAAACGTGACTACGTCAAAAGCTAAGGCAAATCTTTATTTCCGCATTTCACTCTTTTGTGATAGCTTCGCTCGTACGCTTCAAGTAATCGAATTGTTTTATCCATATTACTCAATGATAATAAAACTCTATTTATCAGCTTATATTCGTCATGAAAATATTTTTATTGTTAGCCATGACCACCTCACTCAAATTTCGGGACGAAATTTCTTTAACGGGTAGGTACTGTGACGACCCGGAAATTTCCGACCAAATTTAAACTTAATCATAATATGAATTCGACATGATAAGCAAAGTCTATAATGTTGAGTCTAAAAATTTTGAATTGATTTCATATATGCATTTACCCTTGACCAACTCCAACGATTCACGAACGAGTGTGTGTAAATAAATGTGATTATAAAAGTTTATGTACTTACTCATATATATAAATATGAAATTTGTTACATATTATTATTACTAATATTATTATTAATATCAATATATTTAGTATTATTATAATTAACATTAATAATATTATTATTATAAATTTCACTACAATCATTATTATTGTGACTTATTATCAATACTACTCTTATAATTATTATTATTAGTATTTTGATTATTATTTATATAATTATAATTATTAATTATTATTATTAAAATCATTTATATAAAATCGTGAATGGATTGAGATCAAGATCTGTTGTACGTTTCCTTTCAAATTTTATCCTTGTCCGGGATTGATTTCAATCAATAACAGTTGTTAGTACAAATCAATAACAGTAATCTTATTCAGATAATTGAATCTGTTAGACATCATTTTCATACTTTTCTTTTTTCCACTGTGATTTGTCAACTTATAGGAATTCTTATATACCAATCAAGTTGTTGTAATTAATCAATCAATTATCCATCACCTTTATTCTTCTTTCTCCTGCCATCTATATCATCCATTTCATGAGTCTATCATCACTCTAAAATTTTAACAAACAACACCATCTCCGAACCATGTCCACCATGAACCACTTTGATCACCATATACAACCACAACTACATATTACTTATTTCATGTTCCATGCTCGACACTAAACATTATTATTTTTAATACTATGTTTCTTCTTCCCTTCTTACACCCGATCACTGTTGCTATTAGTTCGAAGATGTTCGCTGATCACACATGACCAAAACAAGCTACTATCGATTAACCGGCTATCACTTCCAACCGCCACCACAAAACGTCTCTCTCTCTCCTCTCTATCTCTCATCATCAAACCACTTCATCACTAAATCATGTTGTTATCCTTGCTGTTTTGGCCGAGAACCTCGCATGAACAACCATCAGGACACCAACAAAACTTGTGAACTGCAGCTAGTTATTTCTGTTTTGGTTCAAACACGAGAACCGTCTCCTCATCAAGACAAGATGTTTTCCACTTGCCTTTTTTGCATTTTTTTTATGTTTCAAATTAGGCTGTGCTTCGTTTACTTCTTTTTATAAACCAAACACCCATTTTGACTTGGTGGATTAAGTTTAGTGGTACCAATTAAGAAATCATGGCCGACATACTTTATGGGAATAAGATAATTATGATATTAATGATGGTGAGCTGTAAATAAAATAACAACTAATGGTTCGTTGCTTTACAGAAAACAAAATTTGTTTTCTATCGGACTCATATATCAAGTGGGGTTTCAAATAGTAGCAGATTTATTATTTGGGCTTATTATTTTGTTGAACTGCTGCACAAGATTTCTGTTTCTGTTGGTTTTAAACACATCACCACCATAACCTCCTACACCCATTTAAACCGTAATTTTCTATTGCTAAAGGTGTTTTCTGTTTTGTGTGATGTCGAGCAAAACCAAAGAACCCATCCACTATTTTGTTATTTCCAACGGCCACTCAATGGTAGCAAATCAAACCCGTTATAATACTTATGGATCAAACTATGACATTGGGCTTATTTACTTGTGCACTTGGGCCATGAACCTTGAGTTCATTAAATAGATTCACTGGGCCAAAGTAATCTGGACTGAATAACATAATTGGGCCGTATCACCACTTGTGTGGTTCTCTTACGTTAACCTACTGCAACTGCAGTTCCTATTTCCATTCTATTTCAAAACTGAGAAACAAGGGTGTAAGGAGGATGATAATGGTGATGGTTACGTTTGATTAGGTGATCTTGATGATGATAAAAACGACGATGATGATTGATGATGCAGTAAGATGTATGATGATGTTATATTATGATTTTATGTGAATCCAAAGAAGAAGATGATGAAAAAGGTGATGATCAATGATAGTTGATGATGATTACGGTTGATTATGGATGATGATAATGATATTAATAAGGTTATGAATATATAGAGATGATGATTTTGATAATAATGGACAGTTATGGGTTTATTTAATTGAGGAAGAAGAAAATAGAAACAAACAAGAAATAAGAATAAATAGATTTAAGATGTCATTAAATTCAGAAAAGTAAGTGACAGTGTAATGGGTGAGGGAATTTGGTTTAACCGAGAGGTCTCGGGTTCGAGTCCCGACATGGGCGGTTTGATATCTTTTTGGAGCTTTTAAGGTAGTAACCATTTTTTTTATTATTATTATAATTATTAGTATTATGATTATTATTATTATTATTATTATTATTATTATTATTATTATTATTATTATTATTATTATTATTATTATTATTATTATTACCATACTAATATAAATATTATTATTATGAGTACTAGGAATTATCATTACTATTATTTTCATTAAGATTAGTATTAGAAACATTTTAGAATTCTTATTAATATCATTAATAAAAGTATTATCATTAAGAGTACCGTTAATAATAAAATTGTTACAATTATTATTATTAAGTATTAAGTATTAATATCAAAGATTATTATTTTATTACCATTATTAATAAATTATTCATTTTATTAAAAACTACTGATATTATCATTATAAGATTTATAATTAAAAACTATCATTAATATTATTATTAACTTTATTATTTTTATTAGAAACATTAAGTATTATAATCATTATTATTTTTACCACCATTAATATTATTTTGGTATTATTATAACTATTGCTATTAATATGTAAATGATATATATATATATATATATATATATATATATATATATATATATATATATATATATATATATATATATATATATATATATATATATATATATATATATATATATATTAAAAACATATTTAATACATATAACATAACAAAATTAATATTTTTATATACAAAATGAATTTATGAAACATATATATATTAATAATATAAAAAGGATATAACTAATAAATTTATATATATATATATATTTCTTCGTTTACAATTATGTATATTAATAGACATACTAATAATATAGGTTCGTGAATCCGAGGCCAACCATACATTGTTCAGTTTTGTTATATGTATTTTTACTACAAAATACAGTATGGTGAGTTCATTTGATTCCGTTTTACTCTTTACATTTTTGGGACTGAGAATACATGCGCTGTTTTACAACTGCTTTATTAAATGATTTTGAAATTTATTTTGAATTGTGAATACATGAAATGCTTTTATAAATGTTTGACGAGATAGACACAAGCAAAACATTCCTTGAATGAATTATTATGCAGACAGAAGTTCTGCGGATTATTATTGAATTATGTGGACATGATAATTGCCACCATTGAATTATGTGGACATGATAATTGCCACCATTGAAATATGTGGACATGATAATTGCCACCATTAAATTATGTGGACATGATAATTGCCACCAATTAATATGAATGTTATGTATCGAGAGAATGATTTTATACACAGGTAATGTGTATGTTATTTTTGTGCACGAGATATGTGTACGGTTACTAGGATTTATGAAAAAGGATTTCGTACACGAGAAATGTGTACTGTATTTAAAAGATTTCGCATGTACATTGTAGTGACCCGAACTTTTCCATGTTTATATATATTAATTGAGATTGATATTTACATGATTAAATGTTTCCAACATGTTAAGCAATCAAACTTGTTAAGACTTGATTAATTGAAATATGTTTTATATAGACAATTGACCACCCAAGTTGATCGGTGATTCACGAACGTTAAAACTTGTAAAAACTATATGATGACATATATATGGATATATATATATAGTTAACATGATACTATGATAAGAAAACATATCATAAAGTATATTAACAATGAACTACATATGTAAAAACAAGACTACTAACTTAATGATTTTTAAACGAGACATATATGTAACGATTATCGTTGTAAAGACATTTAATATATATATATCATATTAAGAGATATTCATACATGATAATATCATGATAATATAATAATTTAAAATCTCATTTGATATTATAAACATTGGGTTAACAACATTTAACAAGATCGTTAACCTAAAGGTTTCAAAACAACACTTACATGTAACGACTAACGATGACTTAACGACTCAGTTAAAATGTATATACATGTAGTGTTTTAATATGTATTTATACACTTTTGAAAGACTTCAATACACTTATCAAAATACTTCTACTTAACAAAAATGCTTACAATTACATCCTCGTTCAGTTTCATCAACAATTCTACTCGTATGCACCCGTATTCGTACTCGTACAATACACAGCTTTTAGATGTATGTACTATTGGTATATACACTCCAATGATCAGCTCTTAGCAGCCCATGTGAGTCACCTAACACATGTGGGAACCATAATTTGGCAACTAGTATGAAATATCTCATAAAATTACAAAAATATGAGTAATCATTCATGACTTATTTACATGAAAACAAAATTACATATCCTTTATATCTAATCCATACACCAACGACCAAAAACACCTACAAACACTTTCATTCTTCAATTTTCTTCATCTAATTGATCTCTCTCAAGTTCTATCTTCAAGTTCTAAGTGTTCTTCATAAATTCCAAAAGTTCTAGTTTCATAAAATCAAGAATACTTTCAAGTTTGCTAGCTCACTTCCAATCTTGTAAGGTGATCATCCAACCTCAAGAAATCTTTGTTTCTTACAGTAGGTTATCATTCTAATACAAGGTAATAATCATATTCAAACTTTGGTTCAATTTCTATAACTATAACAATCTTATTTCAAGTGATGATCTTACTTGAACTTGTTTTCGTGTCATGATTCTGCTTCAAGAACTTCGAGCCATCCAAGGATCCATTGAAGCTAGATCCATTTTTCTCTTTTCCAGTAGGTTTATTCAAGGATATTAAGGTAGTAATGATGTTCATAACATCATTCGATTCATACATATAAAGCTATCTTATTCGAAGGTTTAAACTTGTAATCACTAGAACATAGTTTAGTTAATTCTAAACTTGTTCGCAAACAAAAGTTAATCCTTCTAACTTGACTTTTAAAATCAACTAAACACATGTTCTATATCTATATGATATGCTAACTTAATGATTTAAAACCTGGAAACACGAAAAACACCGTAAAACCGGATTTACGCCGTCGTAGTAACACCGCGGGCTGTTTTGGGTTAGTTAATTAAAAACTATGATAAACTTTGATTTAAAAGTTGTTATTCTGAGAAAATGATTTTTATTATGAACATGAAACTATATCCAAAAATTATGGTTAAACTCAAAGTGAAAGTATGTTTTCTAAAATGGTCATCTAGACGTCGTTCTTTCGACTGAAATGACTACCTTTACAAAAACGACTTGTAACTTATTTTTCCGACTATAAAGCTATACTTTTTCTGTTTAGATTCATAAAATAGAGTTCAATATGAAATCATAGCAATTTGATTCACTCAAAACGGATTTAAAATGAAGAAGTTATGGGTAAAACAAGATTGGATAATTTTTCTCATTTTAGCTACGTGAAAATTGGTAACAAATCTATTCCAACCATAACTTAATCAACTTGTATTGTATATTATGTAATCTTGAGATACCATAGACACGTATACAATGTTTCGACCTATCATGTCGACACATCTATATATATTTCGGAACAACCATAGACACTCTATATGTGAATGTTGGAGTTAGCTATACAGGGTTGAGGTTGATTCCAAAATATATATAGTTTGAGTTGTGATCAATACTGAGATACGTATACACTGGGTCGTGGATTGATTCAAGATAATATTTATCGATTTATATTCTGTACATCTAACTGTGGACAACTAGTTATAGGTTACTAACGAGGACAGCTGACTTAATAAACTTAAAACATCAAAATATATTAAAAGTGTTGTAAATATATTTTGAACATACTTTAATATATATGTATATATTGTTATAGGTTCGTGAATCAACAGTGGCCAAGTCTTACTTCCCGACGAAGTAAAAATCTGTGAAAGTGAGTTATAGTCCCACTTTTAAAATCTAATATTTTTGGGATGAGAATACATGCAGGTTTTATAAATGATTTACAAAATAGACACAAGTACGTGAAACTACATTCTATGGTTGAATTATCGAAATCGAATATGCCCCTTTTTATTAAGTCTGGTAATCTAAGAATTAGGGAACAGACACCCTAATTGACGCGAATCCTAAAGATAGATCTATTGGGCCTAACAAACCCCATCCAAAGTACCGGATGCTTTAGTACTTCGAAATTTATATCATATCCGAAGGGTGTCCCGGAATGATGGGGATATTCTTATATATGCATCTTGTTATTGTCGGTTACCAGGTGTTCACCATATGAATGATTTTTATCTCTATGTATGGGATGTGTATTGAAATATGAAATCTTGTGGTCTATTGTTACGATTTGATATATATAGGTTAAACCTATAACTCACCAACATTTTTGTTGACGTTTAAAGCATGTTTATTCTCAGGTGAATATTAAGAGCTTCCGCTGTTGCATACTAAAATAAGGACAAGATTTGGAGTCCATGTTTGTATGATATTGTGTAAAAACTGCATTCAAGAAACTGATTTCGATGTAACATATTTGTATTGTAAACCATTATGTAATGGTCGTGTGTAAACAGGATATTCTAGATTATCATTATTTGATAATCTACGTAAACCTTTTTAAACCTTTATTTATGAAATAAAGGTTATGGTTTGTTTTAAAAATGAATGCAGTCTTTGAAAAACGTCTCATATAGAGGTCAAAACCTCGCAACGAAATCAATTAATATGGAACATTTTTAATCAATAAGAACGGGACATTTCAGTTGGTATCCGAGCGTTGGTCTTAGAGAACCAGAAAATTTGCATTAGTGTGTCTTATCGAGTTTGTTAGGATGCATTAGTGAGTCTGGACTTCGACCGTGTTTTCTTTAAAAATGATTGCTTAACATTTTTGTTGGAAACTATATATTTTTAACATATGAATATTATGTGATATATTAATCTCTTAACGTGTTTGATATTATGTGATAGATGTCTACCTCTAGAACAAGTCCCATTGACTCACCTAATAATAATGAAGAGTCAAATGTAAATTGGAATGATTTGTGGACTGATTCACAAGTTCCCGAAGAGGAACCGGAAGAAGAGTCGGAACCGGAAGAAGAATCGGAACCGGAAGAAGAATCGGAACCGGATGAAGAAATAGAACCGGTGGGGGAAATAATAAAACGGTTAAGTAAAAGAAAATCCTCAACCAACCGACCAAAGTTAATTATGGTCAATGGTGTTTCCGCCAAGGAAGCAAAATATTGGGAGGATTACCAATTCTCCGATGAATCGGATTCCGACGAGAATTCCGATGATGTTATAGAAATTACCCCAACTGAATTTAAAAAGGCAAAAGAAAATAATAAGGGAAAGGGCATAAAAATAGAGAAATCTAATTCCAACCCCGATGAACTTTATATGTATCGTCAACCCCCGAAGTCCTTAAGTTGTAACAATGACCCGGGAACCCCTAAACCACCAGGTTTTTCTAAACCAATGTGGACAACGACGGCTCGTATTAGGGGAACATCATATATCCCTAGAAACTTGGCAAAACGAACCAAAACAGAAGAAGAAGAAACGAGCGAGTCGGAATAAGATAGTTGTATTCGTGTGGTGTAATATATGTAATATAGTGTTCTTATGCTTTATGATATATGTAAAAATTGCTTGTATTAATAAGTATTTTTTTTATGAAACTAACTCTTGTCTATTTTACAGTTTAAAAACACAAAATGGATAGACAACCCAATATTTTAAGAGACCTACCCGGAGACATGATTGATGAAATCTTGTCTAGAGTCGGCCAGAATTCTTCGGCACAACTATTTAAGGCGAGATCAGTTTGTAAGACATTCGAAGAACGTTCCAAGAATGTCTTGGTTTATAAGAGACTTTCGTTTGAAAGATGGGGGATATCACATTGGGAAACCCATAAGTTACGATGTGTTTACTTTGATGCATATATTGCGGGGAACCCAAATGCTATTTTACGCAACGGGTTAAGAAATTATTTTGACTCAATATATCCGAATATTGGACTTCATGATTTAGAAAAAGCGGCTAACATGCAACATAAAGAAGCATGTTATGCTTACGGATTAGTAATGTTCGCTTCTCACCAAAGTGAGAACAAGAACATCGGGCTACAACTATTAAACAAAACGTTTCCACAAGTGACAGAGTCGGTAATTGGGGTAAGAAATGAGGTTTTTAGATTATTACGGGACTGTTGGACATTACGTAACCCTCGTCCCTTTGATGACGTTACAACACGCTGTCTTATCAACGGCCATAACGGTTATGTTGCACAAGACCAAGGATGGGAAGTAGTCCTAGTAAAACCAGAATGCATGACTTGTTTCTGGACATATGAATTACGTGTCTTTATTGCCTTTGCCGAACGACTTGTGTACTAGCTAGAATTGTCTTCACAACTATCTTGTATCAAAGTTATTGTGTGCTATATTTCATGCTTTATGTAAAATAAGCGGTATTGTAAGTTTGTAAAATATTGTATAAAAGTTTGAACGCGAAATATTATTACAATCAGTTTTTCATATAGAATTGTAGTAGTTGAATTGTATATTAGCTACTAAGTATGAACTTAACGGGTAGGTACTACCCGAATTTAAACTTATAAAACGCTAATATGAAGAAAAAGCTTTTATAAATGAGTTCATATTATGCTACGAAATACTATTAACTACTCTTAATATTCTGTATGATTAACTTGTTCCATTTAACTATTTTGAAGGAAATGGCACCGACTACTCGACACACCGTGAATATGAATGAAGAGGAATTCCGTACTTTTCTAGCTTCAAACATAGCCGCAGTACAGGCTGCGCTACATACCAACAATAACCTTGGATCTAGCAGTACAGGAAATCGTGTAGGATGCACCTACAAAGAATTCACTGCCTGCAAACCTTTGGAATTTGATGGAACCGAAGGACCGATCGGATTGAAACGGTGGACCGAGAAGGTTGAATCGGTGTTTGCCATAAGTAAGTGTACTGAAGAGGACAAAGTGAAGTACGCTACGCATACCTTCACAGGTTCTGCGTTAACATGGTGGAATACCTATCTAGAGCAAGTGGGACAAGATGATGCGTACGCACTACCGTGGTCAGCATTCAAGCACTTGATGAACGAGAAGTACTGTCCCAGAACCGAGGTCAATAAGCTCAAGACAGAACTTAGAGGGTTACGAACCCAAGGATTTGATATTACCACGTACGAAAGACGATTCACAGAATTGTGCCTATTGTGTCCGGGAGCATTCGAAGATGAGGAAGAGAAGATCGACGCGTTTGTGAAAGGATTACCGGAAAGAATCCAAGAAGATATAAGTTCACACGAGCCCGCCTGCATACAACAGGCATGTAGAATGGCTCACAAACTAGTGAACCAGATTGAAGAAAGAATTAAAGAACAGACTGCTGAAGAGGCCAATGTGAAGCAAGTCAAAAGAAAGTGGGAGGAAAACGGTGATAAGAATCACCAATACAACAACAACAGCAATTACAACAATAATCGCAACAATTATCCCAACAATCGCAACATCAATCGCAACTACAACAAACGGCCCAACAACAACAACAACAACAACAGCAACTACAACAATCATCCCAACAACAATAATAACCGCAACAACAACAACAATCAGAAGCAGCTATGCCAAAGGTGTGAAAAGAATCACTCGGGGTTCTGCACCAAATTTTGCAACAAGTGTAAAAGAAATGGTCATAGCGCGGCGAAGTGTGAGGTCTACGGACCAGGGGTTAATAGAACGAAAGGAACAAATGGTGTCGGAACGAGTAATGGCGGAGCAAGTAGTGTCGGAGCAAGTTATGCCAATGTAGTTTGTTATAAATGTGGAAAACCAGGCCACATTATTAGAAATTGCCCGAACCAGGAGAACACGAATGGACAAGGCCGTGGAAGAGTTTTCAATATTAATGCGGTAGAGGCACAGGAAGACCCGGAGCTTGTTACGGGTACGTTTCTTATTGACAATAAATCTGCTTACGTTTTATTTGATTCGGGTGCGGATAGAAGCTATATGAGTAGAGATTTTTGTGCTAAATTAAGTTGTCCATTGACGCCTTTGGATAGTAAATTTTTACTCGAATTAGCAAATGGTAAATTAATTTCAGCAGATAATATATGTCGGAATCGAGAAATTAAACTGGTTAGCGAAACATTTAAGATTGATTTGATACCAGTAGAGTTAGGGAGTTTTGATGTGATAATCGGTATGGACTGGTTGAAAGAAGTGAAAGCGGAGATCGTTTGTTACGAAAATGCAATTCGCATTATACGAGAAAAAGGAAAACCCTTAATGGTGTACGGAGAAAAGGGCAACACGAAGCTACATCTTATTAGTAATTTGAAGGCACAAAAACTAATAAGAAAAGGTTGCTATGCTGTTCTAGCACATGTCGAGAAAGTACAAACTGAAGAAAAGAGCATCAATGATGTTCCCATTGCAAAAGAATTTTCCGATGTATTTCCGAAAGAATTACCGGGATTACCCCCACATCGATCCGTTGAATTTCAAATAGATCTTGTACCAGGAGCTGCACCAATAGCTCGTGCTCCTTACAGACTCGCACCCAGCGAGATGAAAGAACTGCAAAGCCAATTACAAGAACTTTTAGAGCGTGGTTTCATTCGACCAAGCACATCACCGTGGGGAGCTCCTGTTTTGTTTGTCAAGAAGAAAGATGGTACATTCAGGTTGTGTATCGACTACCGAGAGTTGAACAAACTTACCATCAAGAACCGCTACCCACTACCGAGAATCGATGACTTATTTGATCAACTACAAGGCTCGTCTGTTTATTCAAAGATTGACTTACGTTCCGGGTATCATCAAATGCGGGTGAAAGAAGATGATATTCCAAAGACTGCTTTCAGAACACGTTACGGTCATTACGAGTTTATGGTCATGCCGTTTGGTTTAACTAATGCACCAGCTGTGTTCATGGACCTTATGAACCGAGTGTGTGGACCATACCTTGACAAGTTTGTTATTGTTTTCATTGATGACATACTTATTTACTCAAAGAATGACCAAGAACACGGTGAACATTTGAGAAAGGTGTTAGAAGTATTGAGGAAGGAAGAATTGTACGCTAAGTTTTCAAAATGTGCATTTTGGTTGGAAGAAGTTCAATTCCTCGGTCACATAGTGAACAAAGAAGGTATTAAGGTGGATCCGGCAAAGATAGAAACTGTTGAAAAGTGGGAAACCCCGAAAACTCCGAAACACATACGCCAGTTTTTAGGACTAGCTGGTTACTACAGAAGGTTCATCCAAGACTTTTCCAGAATAGCAAAACCCTTGACTGCATTAACGCATAAAGGGAAGAAATTTGAATGGAATGATGAACAAGAGAAAGCGTTTCAGTTATTGAAGAAAAAGCTAACTACGGCACCTATATTGTCATTGCCTGAAGGGAATGATGATTTTGTGATTTATTGTGATGCATCAAAGCAAGGTCTCGGTTGTGTATTAATGCAACGAACGAAGGTGATTGCTTATGCGTCTAGACAATTGAAGATTCACGAACAAAATTATACGACGCATGATTTGGAATTAGGCGCGGTTGTTTTTGCATTAAAGACTTGGAGGCACTACTTATATGGGGTCAAAAGTATTATATATACCGACCACAAAAGTCTTCAACACATATTTAATCAGAAACAACTGAATATGAGGCAGCGTAGGTGGATTGAATTATTGAATGATTACGACTTTGAGATTCGTTACCACCCGGGGAAGGCAAATGTGGTAGCCGATGCCTTGAGCAGGAAGGACAGAGAACCCATTCGAGTAAAATCTATGAATATAATGATTCATAATAACATTACTACTCAAATAAAGGAGGCGCAACAAGGAGTTTTAAAAGAGGGAAATTTAAAGGATGAAATACCCAAAGGATCGGAGAAGCATCTTAATATTCGGGAAGACGGAACCCGGTATAGGGCTGAAAGGATCTGGGTACCAAAATTTGGAGATATGAGAGAAATGGTACTTAGAGAAGCTCATAAAACCAGATACTCAATACATCCTGGAACGGGGAAGATGTACAAGGATCTCAAGAAACATTTTTGGTGGCCGGGTATGAAATCCGATGTTGCTAAATACGTAGGAGAATGTTTGACGTGTTCTAAGGTCAAAGCTGAGCATCAGAAACCATCAGGTCTACTTCAACAACCCGAAATCCCGGAATGGAAATGGGAAAACATTACCATGGATTTCATCACTAAATTGCCAAGGACTGCAAGTGGTTTTGATACTATTTGGGTAATAGTTGATCGTCTCACCAAATCAGCACACTTCCTACCAATAAGAGAAGATGACAAGATGGAGAAGTTAGCACGACTGTATTTGAAGGAAGTCGTCTCCAGACATGGAATACCAATCTCTATTATCTCTGATAGGGATGGCAGATTTATTTCAAGATTCTGGCAGACATTACAGCAAGCATTAGGAACTCGTCTAGACATGAGTACTGCCTATCATCCACAAACTGATGGGCAGAGCGAAAGGACGATACAAACGCTTGAAGACATGCTACGAGCATGTGTTATTGATTTCGGAAACAGTTGGGATCGACATCTACCGTTAGCAGAATTTTCCTACAACAACAGCTACCATTCAAGCATTGAGATGGCGCCGTTTGAAGCACTTTATGGTAGAAAGTGCAGGTCTCCGATTTGTTGGAGTGAAGTGGGGGATAGACAGATTACGGGTCCGGAGATTATACAAGAAACTACCGAGAAGATCATCCAAATTCAACAACGGTTGAAAACCGCCCAAAGTCGACAAAAGAGCTACGCTGACATTAAAAGAAAAGATATAGAATTTGAAATTGGAGAGATGGTCATGCTTAAAGTTGCACCTTGGAAAGGCGTTGTTCGATTTGGTAAACGAGGGAAATTAAATCCAAGGTATATTGGACCATTCAAGATTATTGATCGTGTCGGACCAGTAGCTTACCGACTAGAGTTGACTCAACAACTCGCGGCTGTACATAACACTTTCCACGTCTCGAATTTAAAGAAATGTTTTGCTAAAGAAGATCTCACTATTCCGTTAGATGAAATCCAAATCAACGAAAAACTTCAATTCATCGAAGAACCCGTCGAAATAATGGATCGTGAGGTTAAAAGACTTAAGCAAAACAAGATACCAATTGTTAAGGTTCAATGGAATGCTCGTAGAGGACCCGAGTTCACCTGGGAGCGTGAAGATCAGATGAAGAAGAAATACCCGCATCTATTTCCAGAAGATTCGTCAACACCTTCAACAGCTTAAAATTTCGGGACGAAATTTATTTAACGGGTAGGTACTGTAGTGACCCGAACTTTTCCATGTTTATATATATTAATTGAGATTGATATTTACATGATTAAATGTTTCCAACATGTTAAGCAATCAAACTTGTTAAGACTTGATTAATTGAAATATGTTTTATATAGACAATTGACCACCCAAGTTGATCGGTGATTCACGAACGTTAAAACTTGTAAAAACTATATGATGACATATATATGGATATATATATATAGTTAACATGATACTATGATAAGAAAACATATCATAAAGTATATTAACAATGAACTACATATGTAAAAACAAGACTACTAACTTAATGATTTTTAAACGAGACATATATGTAACGATTATCGTTGTAAAGACATTTAATGTATATATATCATATTAAGAGATATTCATACATGATAATATCATGATAATATAATAATTTAAAATCTCATTTGATATTATAAACATTGGGTTAACAACATTTAACAAGATCGTTAACCTAAAGGTTTCAAAACAACACTTACATGTAACGACTAACGATGACTTAACGACTCAGTTAAAATGTATATACATGTAGTGTTTTAATATGTATTTATACACTTTTGAAAGACTTCAATACACTTATCAAAATACTTCTACTTAACAAAAATTCTTACAATTACATCCTCGTTCAGTTTCATCAACAATTCTACTCGTATGCACCCGTATTCGTACTCGTACAATACACAGCTTTTAGATGTATGTACTATTGGTATATACACTCCAATGATCAGCTCTTAGCAGCCCATGTGAGTCACCTAACACATGTGGGAACCATAATTTGGCAACTAGTATGAAATATCTCATAAAATTACAAAAATATGAGTAATCATTCATGACTTATTTACATGAAAACAAAATTACATATCCTTTATATCTAATCCATACACCAACGACCAAAAACACCTACAAACACTTTCATTCTTCAATTTTCTTCATCTAATTGATCTCTCTCAAGTTCTATCTTCAAGTTCTAAGTGTTCTTCATAAATTCCAAAAGTTCTAGTTTCATAAAATCAAGAATACTTTCAAGTTTGCTAGCTCACTTCCAATCTTGTAAGGTGATCATCCAACCTCAAGAAATCTTTGTTTCTTACAGTAGGTTATCATTCTAATACAAGGTAATAATCATATTTAAACTTTGGTTCAATTTCTATAACTATAACAATCTTATTTCAAGTGATGATCTTACTTGAACTTGTTTTCGTGTCATGATTCTGCTTCAAGAACTTCGAGCCATCCAAGGATCCATTGAAGCTAGATCCATTTTTCTCTTTTCCAGTAGGTTTATCCAAGGATATTAAGGTAGTAATGATGTTCATAACATCATTCGATTCATACATATAAAGCTATCTTATTCGAAGGTTTAAACTTGTAATCACTAGAACATAGTTTAGTTAATTCTAAACTTGTTCGCAAACAAAAGTTAATCCTTCTAACTTGACTTTTAAAATCAACTAAACACATGTTCTATATCTATATGATATGCTAACTTAATGATTTAAAACCTGGAAACACGAAAAATACCGTAAAACCGGATTTACGCCGTCGTAGTAACACCGCGGGCTGTTTTGGGTTAGTTAATTAAAAACTATGATAAACTTTGATTTAAAAGTTGTTATTCTGAGAAAATGATTTTTATTATGAACATGAAACTATATCCAAAAATTATGGTTAAACTCAAAGTGAAAGTATGTTTTCTAAAATGGTCATCTAGACGTCGTTCTTTCGACTGAAATGACTACCTTTACAAAAACGACTTGTAACTTATTTTTCCGACTATAAACCTATACTTTTTCTGTTTAGATTCATAAAATAGAGTTCAATATGAAATCATAGCAATTTGATTCACTCAAAACGGAT
This sequence comes from Rutidosis leptorrhynchoides, assembly GCF_046630445.1. Lineage (NCBI taxonomy): Eukaryota > Viridiplantae > Streptophyta > Magnoliopsida > Asterales > Asteraceae > Rutidosis > Rutidosis leptorrhynchoides. Next base: position 56,935,608 of record NC_092334.1, on the reverse strand, counting down.
TTAAAATGAAGAAGTTATGGGTAAAACAAGATTGGATAATTTTTCTCATTTTAGCTACGTGAAAATTGGTAACAAATCTATTCCAACCATAACTTAATCAACTTGTATTGTATATTACGTAATCTTGAGATACCATAGACACGTATACAATGTTTCGACCTATCATGTCGACACATCTATATATATTTCGGAACAACCATAGACACTCTATATGTGAATGTTGGAGTTAGCTATACAGGGTTGAGGTTGATTCCAAAATATATATAGTTTGAGTTGTGATCAATACTGAGATACGTATACACTGGGTCGTGGATTGATTCAAGATAATATTTATCGATTTATATTCTGTACATCTAACTGTGGACAACTAGTTATAGGTTACTAACGAGGACAGCTGACTTAATAAACTTAAAACATCAAAATATATTAAAAGTGTTGTAAATATATTTTGAACATACTTTAATATATATGTATATATTGTTATAAGTTCGTGAATCAACAGTGGCCAAGTCTTACTTCCCGACGAAGTAAAAATCTGTGAAAGTGAGTTATAGTCCCACTTTTAAAATCTAATATTTTTGGGATGAGAATACATGCAGGTTTTATAAATGATTTACAAAATAGACACAAGTACGTGAAACTACATTCTATGGTTGAATTATCGAAATCGAATATGCCCCTTTTTATTAAGTCTGGTAATCTAAGAATTAGGGAACAGACACCCTAATTGACGCGAATCCTAAAGATAGATCTATTGGGCCTAACAAACCCCATCCAAAGTACCGGATGCTTTAGTACTTCGAAATTTATATCATATCCGAAGGGTGTCCCGGAATGATGGGGATATTCTTATATATGCATCTTGTTATTGTCGGTTACCAGGTGTTCACCATATGAATGATTTTTATCTCTATGTATGGGATGTGTATTGAAATATGAAATCTTGTGGTCTATTGTTACGATTTGATATATATAGGTTAAACCTATAACTCACCAACATTTTTGTTGACGTTTAAAGCATGTTTATTCTCAGGTGAATATTAAGAGCTTCCGCTGTTGCATACTAAAATAAGGACAAGATTTGGAGTCCATGTTTGTATGATATTGTGTAAAAACTGCATTCAAGAAACTGATTTCGATGTAACATATTTGTATTGTAAACCATTATGTAATGGTCGTGTGTAAACAGGATATTCTAGATTATCATTATTTGATAATCTACGTAAACCTTTTTAAACCTTTATTTATGAAATAAAGGTTATGGTTTGTTTTAAAAATGAATGCAGTCTTTGAAAAACGTCTCATATAGAGGTCAAAACCTCGCAACGAAATCAATTAATATGGAACGTTTTTAATCAATAAGAACGGGACATTTCATACATTACAGGTGGGTATAGGATTCGGGCCCATTTGTACCATGCAGCATTTAAATCTCGTGGTCTATCAAAATGATGAATTTTATTGTTTTATCTTAAACTTATGAACTTACCAACCTTTTGTTGACACTTGAAAGCATGTTTATTTTCAGGTATGAAAGAAACATTCCGCTGTGCATTTGCTCATTTTAAAGACATTATTTAGAGTCAATCATCGCAATGGAACCAGATGTTGGTGACCTCGTCCAGATGGATTAGGACGGGTCCTTTCAGTTTATTATTTATGACATTTTGGCACCGGTTGTCCTATATTTTATAAACATGTGTTCAGCCGTGGGGTGTAAAGACCGGCACAGAGGTTCTATATTTTGAAGGTACATGTATTCAGCCGTGGGGTGAAAGATCGGCACAGATGGCTACTATTATATTTTGAATTCTCACTAGGTGTTCTTCATATTAAAGATATTTTTTGTGCAGTTGGAATGGGACTTCTGCACGTTTTTTAATATTTAAAAATTTTGTGGTCTATTAAAATGATGAAAATGGAATGATTACTATAAACTAATGAACTCACCAACCTTTTGGTTGACACTTGAAAGCATGTTTATTCTCAGGTTTGAAAGAAATCTTCCGCTGTGCATTAGCTCATTTTAAGGATATTACTTGGAGTCATTCATGACATATTTCAAAAGACGTTGCATTCGAGTCGTTGAAGTTCATTAGAGATTATTATTAAGTAAATGACGGATTAGGTCATTTATAGTTTGAATATTATGAAATGGTATGCATACCTGTCAACTTTCGATGAAATGAAAGTTTGTCTTTTAAAAACGAATGAAATGTTTGTAAAATGTATCATTTAGAGGTCAAGTACCTCGCGATGTAATCAACTATTATGAATCGTTTATAATCAATATGGACTTCGTCCGGATGGATTAGGACGGGGCGTTTCAGTTGGTATCAGAGCGGTGGTCTTAGCGAACCAGGTCTTGCATTAGTGTGTCTAACTGATAGTTGTTTAGATGCATTAGTGAGTCTGGACTTCGATCGTGTCTGCATGTCAAAAGTCTTGCTTATCATTCCGTGTCGAAAATTACCTGCTTATCATTCTTAGTCTAGACACATCTTACTGCATTGATTGCATGAATCGTGTACAGACAAAATTCAAATCTTAGCATATCAGCTAATTCATATCTTAGTTGACCTGTTATTGTTACCGATGACTGACAGCTTCCGTAGATTCCTCCGTAACTTATGAGATTTTAGTATTATATATGCATATGTAATTATGTATTGCAGGGTACTAATCTACATCCTATAATCTATTTCTTATCGAAAATCCTTCATCTGATCGTACGAGATGAATCCCTCAACCAGTTCGAGTCCCTCTGATTTCGATAGCTATTCCGATAGATATTCCGACAGCTATTCCGACATGGATATTTACCTAAGCTCCGAAAGCGGTGTCACCAGAATGAATCAATCAATCAGCCATCCCCAATTCATCTGATGGGTTCGTAGTCGACTAAGCCAACAGAGACAAGAAGAAAGCGATCCTTTCCTTTCTACCAACCGAATTTACCTCTTGGCGATGAACCTGAAACATTTACCGGCGAACCTGTTTGTAATACTAATTTCTCTCTCATTTTTCAAATATCTCGCCAAGATTATATTCTATCTAAAATTCTAAACCTTATCCGTCTGCTCATTCCGATCGACAATCACCCCGGAATAATAAAAGAAGTCAACAAACTTCGCGCTAGAAAAATAAATTTGGAGGATATGGTGCAAAATGTACCAGCTTCAGCAACATCACCGGCACCAACAGTACAATCAATAACAGCACCAGTACCATCAACAATCCACGTTTCAATATCATCATATGTACTTTGAGTATGATCTTCGTTCTACGTATCGTTCTACCTCATTTATCTTCGTTCGACATGGTGAATATGTAATCTCTAAAGTTTTAGAGATTATTTATTCTAGTTTCAACCGAAAAGCAAATGAGTTTAATATCATATTAACTCATTAAATCCATGAATACATCTGAAGAAAATATATATGTATATATGTTTTCATAAAGATTGTAATTAAAAATTCTCTTGTACAAACTGTTAATGGTGAAAATATTTTAACGGGTAGGTAATACCCGAGGACTATTTAAATTTCACATTAATAAGTTACATTGTACGTTCTTCGAATATGTTTCAACAAGTCATATACTATCCTACTTACATCCACCGATATACAAATCCGTTCACCATAGAATAACCATATTCATCCAATTACATATTTGGATTTTGATCTATCAGAATCCATCAAGTGGCATAACGAAGAAATAATGGACACAATAAAAATTGATTAGAAACAGATTAATTAACAATATGAAATTCTATTAAGAATCCACGCTAACAAAATCCTAGCTAACTGTTCCTATCTAACTGTTCCTAGCTAACCGTGGACTAATCAACTGAGGACTACCAACATTGGACAATTAAAATATTAATTATAACATATGAAACTAAACAATACTTCAAATTTGCCACTTGTTTTCATCTTAAACCACATTTGTACATTGACGATTACTATCTGCGTTCAAACCTTTCATGATTCTTGAAAATACCTCAATCTAGAGGATGAACCAACCGCACTTCATCTACGAAAGAAAAGATTGATGCATATAGCTATTCACCTGAGAAACTCTCGGCAACTGAGAAAAATGTTTAAAACGTAGCTATGCTAATTTCTTAGTGTTATTATTACCCAAAATAACTTTGCAATCTCTTTCCAAATTAGTAAATTTTGTCACAGCTCCAACAAGTCAACTTTGAATTTTCGTTCGAAACAACCTTATTATAACCTTGATATATATGCGTGCTCTTTTATTGTTACCGGGGAACCTTTCATATTCTACCACATTACCAGCAGACGTACCAGTAACCTCGTTGCTTCTTGGTTTAAATCCCTCCGGTAAATCATTATATTTATTCATTGAAACCTTATCATATACTCATCCGCATCTTGTAACGAGAACTACCATAACAATTACCGGGAATCAGCAATCTGTACTTTAAAAACTCACAGCATATCTACATCAGCAGTTATATGTATAACATTTATCTTTTAGAATAATGATCTTCCATTCTGAAATTTTGAAAAGCACCCAGTCTACAAATCAATACCACAAATTCTGAAGAAGCTAAATACAGCAGCAAAAATTGTACACGACCTCAGTCGTCGAAAGTTTGATGATAAAGAATAATATGTTGGAAAAGCTAAGAAACATTGGAAATGGAAAACGGATAAAGTTAACCATGAAGGATACCAAGGACAAATACAAGGACCATACTCTATATTTAAAGAATCCAGATAATTCTGGATCCGTTGAAATCTTTAGAGAATATCTTGCTCCGAAGTCATGTTAAAATCGAGCAGAAAATCTTTCTCCATCAACCATCGAACTTAGAAATTCCAAAATATCATCATCAATATCTTCGATATTTCTGAGGATATTTTCATAAATATTCTCGTCCGAAATTATATACCTCTTCGTGCTTCCTGTGTATCATTATATTGGAAACATTTAATAGAAAATTTAGTACCGAAAAGCAGATTATACGAAACTTTGAAGAAAGCCGTGGACAAATCACAAAGAATAAGTTTGACTTCAAAGAATCCAAATGATTCAATGCCTGCTAAAGTCTTTAGCGAATATCTTGCTCTTTACTCTAAACCCTTGCGGACAATAGTTTCTATCATCCTCTGATCTTAGATATTCTGAGATATTATAGTATCTTTCATTATAAATATCCTCGATATTTCTAAATATATTTTCATAACTAATTTTATCTGAAATTATTAATCTCTTCATGATATCAGTGTTACATCATATAGAAACTGTTAGTTTCTATATTCTGTAAACTTTTGAGCTTAAAATATGAATGTTATTGAAGTAATGTTGAGAACTGATGCATGAGTTAGTATAATATAATGACACTTGATCAACGTGATTATATTACAGTAAGTCATGCTGAGTTTCTAAATGGAATATGATGATTCACGGATTATAACGTCATCATGTGTCATGTTACATAACTCTTTCATTCTGATTAACTTCTGAACATATCAAGAAAATATATTCTTGATAGTTCTATTCTCAGTGATTCTGGTAACTTGACAAATCAAATCTTGCTAATACGTTCTTTCTTGTTTAGAACATTAAGCTCATTCGAAACTCCACACCTATGAATTCTAGACCGTTACTTGCAAAAAGAAAACAAAAGCATGAAGCTCCGAGATAGAAAGGGGGTATAAATCGCAGCAAATAAGAGAGAGCATTAACTGTGAATGACAATGATTATAGAAGACGGAAACAGGAATTCCAAAATATAAGAGAAAATATAAAACCCAATAACAACACGGAGGTTTCAAACCGGGGATATTAATACGGATAGCAATATAAAGAAACGGTATAGTTAAGAATACTATCACCCCAAGGTAATAGTAGAAGTAAACAGATTTTTTCTGGAGGAAGATTGAAAAGAAGGATGACATAAGTGATAATTAGGAAAATATCAAGGATTAGAACTGGATTAAGCATTTTCACAATCTTTTGGATGTATGAACTAAGAAAGAAGGTATAAGAATATTGAGAATAAGGGAACGGAAGAGCTTAATTTATAATGGAAATATCAGACAGAGTAATCGAGACAGATTACCATATTTATTTATAAAGATCCTCATTTCCTTTTTCGTCGAAAAATCAAATCTTTTAAATTTCGAAGATTTTCTTTAAATTCCTTGAATTCCGGAATTCAACCATGACTACGTCACCGACAAATCTGCATTTACTCATCTCAATCTTTTGTAATAGCTTCATTCGTACTCTTCGAAAAAATCAAATTATTTTATCTATATCACTCAATGATGATAAAACTCTATTTATTCACTTATATTCGTCATGAAAACATTTCTATTGTTATCCATGACAACCTCACTCAAATTTCGGGACGAAATTTCTTTAACGGGTAGGTACTGTGACGACCCGAAAATTTCTGATCAAATTTAAACTTAGTCTTTATATGTTTCCAACACGATAAGCAAAGTCTGTGATATTGAAATCTCAAAAACTTTGAACTGTGTTAATATATGCAATTAGCCTTCGGCCATATATATATTATTGTAATTAGTCTTTTTAATAGTATCATCAATAATAATATTATTATTTTATAATTACTCTTATCTTCATTATTATTATCAGTAATATTATAATTAATATTATTAACATTATTAAAATCATTAGTATAAATTTTATAGTTATTATTATTATTATTATCATTAATAATTAATAATATAATTGTTATTATTATTATTACTATTATATTGTTACTATTATTATTCATAATATTAAGAGTAATATTATTATTATAGAAGATTAATTATAATACATAAATTAAGATATATATATATACAATATATAAAACAGATATACTGAATTGTACAAGTATATTATACGATATATATATATATATATATATATATATATATATATATATATATATATATATATATATATATATAAATGTATATACTGTATATAATACTTAATGATATAAATCCTATGTATTAATATATATACAGAGACCAATAATCAGTTCTTATCCCAATCATAAACTGTAACCAATTTGTTTTCTACCTAAAATTATTGAATGACATAATCAATTAGTGTACGAGTCATATTAGAAAATTGGATCTGTTATTATTTTCTTCTTCTCCTGTTTCAAATTGTACAAACTGTCGTGTAAATCAAGCTAGCAAACAAAGTGTAATTAGAATCAAATAAGCTGTAATGATGTTACTTAGTTGCTACAAAACTACCTGCTATCACTTTTTTCAACGAAAACATCGAAATTAAAACAGAAAGAAACCCAATATCTTTTTCTTCAATCCCTTCTGCAAAGTATGTTTATGATTCGGTTCAAGAACAAGTTGTTGCTACACCCCTTCTTATATTTTCTCTTCGTAAATAAACAATAAACCCTCCTCAAAAACATGCTGTAAATCCATCTTCAAAACCATCATAAACCACCCTCATCAACCCTTATATATTTCTCTTTAGCGTAAGCAACACAACCTTCACTTGTGCAATAATTAAGGCTGCTATTTTCTTAGATATGCAACAACATCAAACAACACTATCTGTATGCTGCTACTCGCTGTTGTTTTGTTTTAACCATGATCACAAACTGCCTCAAAACCTGCTGCTCTTGTTGCTGGATCAGACGGTCTCCATAACCACCTGTAGCCTTCTATTTTATTACTGCTACTATATTAATTTCTATTTTATTTCTCTTTGGTCGACGCAAGGAAACAAGAAACTGGTACGTTTATGTTTCGGTTCGTGAAACTTACAAATCAAATGAAGAAAGAAGTTCTACCACATATTTAAGTAGGTCTTTCCAACTTGTACATATAATAATAATACAACTAGACTTGTGGAGCTAGGTGGAACTAATTGGCAGACAACTTTCAATTAAACAAATAATTGAGCTTGCATGCGTTGAAATTTTTTTGACAATGAGTGTTGGAACTTGGCCGAGTGCCTTTATTTTTTTAGTTCATCGTGACCTTTAATGTCCCTTAGTGGGCCAAGAATAGATGGTACCTTTAATTTTTTTTAGTTCATCGTGGCCACGGGTTAGTTTTCCAATGGATCAAGATAATAGATGG